>NC_081412.1:28073750-28382500 GCF_030272615.1 Cryptomeria japonica | reverse complement strand
ATTGGAATTTCAAAGACAAACAGAGGATTGAGGACAAGTTCACGAGCAAAGTTCATCCGAGTGTGGAGATAGCCAAATTTTGGCTAAGTATGAGAAAATTCCAATTTCCTCAATTATGATGAAGGCATGGAGAAATTCTTCTCCAAATGTCAGGGTATTGAGAGGGAGGGCATGATCATAGGGAATGTTTGGATAGCTTAATCCCATCATTTTATATTTGCAAGAGGTTATCTAGAGCTTTTACTCTCCTCCCACGCAACATAAATTGGTAGCTGAAGGCAGGATCATCACAGAAAACACAAATGGAGTTTCAAGCCAAATTCAGAATTGAAGACGGAACCATGAGCAAGGTTCGTCTGAGTATAGAGATGGCCAAAATTTGGCTAAGTATGAGAAATACTTCACGAAGAGATTTCTTCTCCAAATTCGAGGCACTTGAAAGAATCTCAAGGCATCACGAAAGAAAAAGTTCTCAGACTTGGTGAAAATATGGAAAAGTTAAATAAATTTCCAACTTGTTGAAGGATTTCATCTCCTGAAGAAATTAAAAAAAGACAAGCTCTCAAGTAGAATCAAATGGCGACAAGAAGGAATCAAATTTCCATACTTAGACGATTTCTTGACACAAATTGGAGAATTCAAGGAAAACATCCAACACGTTGAGGTGGCGCCTCGTCATCTTCCAGCCAATCACATCGCTCCAAGTCAGCATGTCTAGGTTCGATGAACCTGACTTATCCAGAAGCTTCTAGAAGGGCACACTTCACAATGCAACAACCTTCTATTTTCATTGATGGTTCATATTTAGCAAGAAGGACAAGTGTCCCAAATGTAATTTTCTCATTGGTCGAGGGTAGTTAGTCTTGGGAAACCCTAATTAGGGTTTGTAGCTTTCAATCTGGGCCCTTGATCACTGTTTGATCTCGGCTGTTCATTTATTTTTTGAAAACTATATAAGGCTACCTCCTCTCATTTGGAGAGTGAGGTTTTTGATGTATTGTTGCGTAAGGTCATTTCCAGATAATATATTGCATGTGCGCTGCTTTGTAATCCCTATTGTTTGAATGATTTGCATGGTTTCAATTTCCTCAACACTTAGTTAAAATTAGTCTAGATTTGCTTTCATTGTTTTTAATTTGAATAAAGGATTTGATAAGTGTCAATTGATGGTGTATCTCCGCTCATGCTTTTGGTAAATGGATGATTTCCATTTTACCGTGCAAAGTTAGTCTGAGCTTGTCCTCTATGCATCCCAACATCTCGATCATAAGCGCAATCCATCGAAGATTGCACCGACTTTGTGTAGTTGTCCCTAGTGTGGCGAAGCAAAGTTTGGTTTCCTGAGAGCACCCAATTGATACCGTCTCTGGAGCTCGTAGGATTAGATTAGCCTTCCTAAACCCTATCCCCTTTTCCCTTTTTGAAAGTTCAAATCCCAGAAAATCCAAAAAAAAGAGAGCTTAAAATTGCTAAATCCATCTAAGTCCAGCAGTTCAAAGATACTTGTTAATGTAAGTCCCCCTTGAGATTTTCAGCATACACTACCCAAGAAGCTATTCCACTAAAGTCGCTTGTTCGCACATATAGACCTTGGAATCAGTAGTGATTTTTCAGGAGAGGATAGAATACCTTCGGATATCCCATCCTAATGTTTGGGAGATGATAAAACAAACACCAACACGTAGTCAACTGGAATCATTCAACTTAACCTTAACTTCAATTATCGCTTCTTCATCGATATGCATCAACTTGACGGTGTCTATGCTTGTAGCGGTGATTTGAACATCATAAAGCTATCCTTAGAAGATCACACTAGCCTTGTGGAGATGATCATAGCATTTCAAAGCAAGACTTAGTTAGAGTTTCATCAAAGGTCATCCATTGCTCCTACATTCTTAGTGTTAGAATTAGATTCCTCTCCAACCCTTACCCTTTTTTCCCTTTTTTTAAAATCAAGGACCAGTAAAGACCCACGTTCCAGTGATATCCAAAGCAAATCAGACGCTCAGGTCATCGAATGTAAGTCCCCTTGTGATTCCAGCAAAATCACATCGTTCCGCAAAGAGCTCATCCACACATAGAGAACCTACAATCAGAACCTTGGAGTTACTCTGACTGATCCTTCGGCGAGATCTTCAGCAGTCGGGAAACTTTATTCCAGAGAGGATAAGGTACCTTTAGGTATTTTATTCTGTGTTTGGTCGTGTACAAAAGACACATCAACAAGATGTTAACCTGTAGCTTAAAAATGCAATAGAAATTGAGCATATGACTTTAGTCTTTCAAATTTCTTAGTGTATTATGTTTTATGACAATGCAGGTGTGAGGCAAATGCAATTGAGAAGTATGAAATCAAACTCACCAACCATAGCCAACATCCTCGTCTGGGTGTTTGTTTGCAAGTTGACTTAAATACACTACCATTGGAATCTGTTGGGTAATTTTGTTCCCAGCCATACACGCTACCCTTAAATTGTGTTGAGCAATTTTTTTTTAATTGTATGTCTATTATGAAAGAGAGTCAAAATATAATCTAGTACATATTTAGTGACCAAATTGGTCACTCATTTACAACTCAACCAGTATAAAACCAATCAAAAAATAAAATTACATCTTTATAAGCCATATGAACATACTGTCCATACCATAAAAATAAATACTATAGTATCCATGTCATGAGCATGTAATAATATCCATTTTTCCATGAGTTATAACAAAAAATGCTGCTAGAAACACAATAACTAAGGCAAAAACTAGAGATAATATCCAATTGGATTACACATCTTGATCTTCTTCATTTTCTCTTTGCTAGGCCTTCTGATTCTTTTCTCCCTCTTCAGCATCACGCTCTTCATTGACCCTAGCTTTGCCCTTCTCCTGGCCCACCTTCTTTGGCTTTGTCCTGCTAGCTTGATAGGAGTCAAATGGTTGCCCTAATAGGGGAGAAATTCTTTCCCAGTTGGTAGTATCATAGTTCTGATGTGCAATTTCAAGGTTCGTGACTGCCTTATTCCTTCTCTTATCATACTGATGCACCTTGCAGAACTTATTCTGAAAATCAATGTACTCTTCCGAGAATTTCTTATCATTTTGTCTTAAGTCTTGTGGCCAGAAGTTCGCTACATCTTCCTTGTATATTGGTGTCCCTCCTTCTATCACTTTCATGAACCTTTCAGCTGGCAGCTTTAATGTGAAGGTTACATGTTCAACAATCAAAATTACTGAGTCTACATGTAGACTTATCCTTCCCTTTGTATATGAGCCCATTTCTTCTCTTTCATAACAGCCAAAGGATATTAGTATGTTCTAGACGAACAGGTAATAATAGCCTTTTTCCACATTTTCTTATAAAGATTAAGATTCCGTTTCCTATTAACATGCTCAAATATGCTCTGTGTCTGAGTGAGGATATTGTACTAGCCTTGGTGAGAAGAGGGGTCCCATCCACCCATTTAATCTCAGAGATGAAATAATTTTCATTTGCAATCTTGATAGGTTGTTTCAAAGAATGGAGAGAGTTAGACAATGTAGAGTAAGTTCTTCCGCTTATATTATTCAAATTGAATTCTTTCTTAATCAGATCCCGATTCTTTAATTGAATGTTTATAAACAGTTTGTCAATAACAGCCACCCCTGTTGTATTCCACTTGTTGCCGAGTATCCTTGCAATAGGGCAAGTTTTTTCCCTTTATGCTCCACATCCCACTAGATAGACCTATATTTACACCTTTCACTTTTTTCAAAATTGATTGCTTCAGCATGATAAATAAATCTCTTACAGGTTTTCCATGGTCTCCATATGCTGCGAAATACACTAGATTCTGATGGGGTATCACTGAGGTTAGTAAACAAAAGATCATGTATGTGTAAACCTTTCGACTTCTTGGCACATTTCAGATTGGCATCCTGAATGTTCTTCCTAATCAATACCTTCCAAGGCTTTTACCCTTCCATGGCCTTGATGATCCACTTTTTGGCCAAAGCCACACCCTGCTTCCTAAGATCCTTCAACCCCAATCCACCTAGCTCCGTTTTTACACAACATTTCTCCTATGTTTCCCTCAGCCATCTGACTAGAGAAAGTGTCTAATGGCCTTTTGAATCTTATCTACCTGTTAGCCTGCAAAAAACCGTGCTGATGCATAATAGATAGAGTATGATGAAAGAATCTTCTGGCATGCAAAAATGGGTTAAAGCATAACTCTATTCATCAACAAATTATATGATTGCAGAAGTCAAGTGCATCGACTATAGGAGAAGTCGATATGTCAATAAAACTGAGCATTGTAGGCAATGTTGTGGTTGTCAAGAAATCTAAGGTAGTATTCTCAAATGGGAAATCATTGATGAAACCAAAAGATCATTGGGATAGAGCACATAACCTGAATGTAAGCATAACACTAAAGAGAAAACATGGAAAAGAAGTAATAGAAAGATTGAAGAAATTACTGGATCAAAATATGAGAAGACATTGAAAACATAGCCACCATAAGTTATATGTGCATTGCATATTATTATATCGTAAAACACAATTGATTATAGATTGATCCATGAGCAACAATGCATTGTCATATTTTTAATTTTTTTTTTCCGGTTTTGAATGACCTTATTTATGATATTACATAAGAATTGTTAATTGTTATGTCTTTTACTTACCTGCAAGGATGAGGTTCAAGCAAAAATTAGTTTCAAAGAGCTATATTTGCAGCAATTCACATATACAATTAAACTAAAATTAATGATCGTTGTTATTGGTATTTGCAGCAATGCACATATACAATTAAACTAAAATTAATGATCATTGTTATTGGTATTTTCATCCTGATGAAGGCAACATTTTAAAATATTGGATAGAATAATAAAAAAGATGGTTTGTTGCATGCGACAAGAGACCTCCCCATATCATATTCCCGCTAAGAGATATTCAGATAAGGAACTAAAGCTAATTAGACCCTCCTGAAAGACATAATCATAGGGATGTTTTGTCATAAGTATCCTTCAGCCAACTTAAGAAAGCTATATATCATGATAGTCATCAATATGGCTGCATTACATCGAATTATTCCTGCCTAGACCATAGAAACTTCAGAAAAAATATAATAGAACCTCAGAAAGAATATAAATTATATAATAGGACTTTTAAAAAAGTGGAACGCTGTGATGAAAATTCTAGAGGATATAACCATGGCAAAAATTGGTTTACTGCCAAAGTATCTAGACTCCTCCCTTATTTAAAAAGTAGTAGACCAGAAAACGCTGACCAATTTAAGAAATAATAACTGGCGAATTTGAAGGACAAGTGTATTGAAGAGCTGCAACTAGTAAACAATTATGCATGCACCTATCCCTTACATGTACTGCATTAGAGAGCCAATGGATATCCAGATAGCCAAGACATTAAAGAATATTGAACCAAAATTGTTTATAAACAATAAAAGATCTCTTTTTATGAATGCTATCTTGTGTTGAATAAATGATATTGTCATTTTATTATTGAAATGATCAATGGATGTAGGACCTTAACGCTATTCCTTGACCTTTTCTATAATGTTGAAGCCAAGCGAAAACAATGATCATAAATTGCTCTTTTCCTCAATGTTGAAGATCATAAGTGACATCAAAAGAAGTCAAAGATAGATTGCACTCATCTCAAAATATGTCAGAGTTTAACATGACTGTCAGATAAGACATATTTGCTCCTTGCAGTTTTGTCCATGCCAGTAGAATTAAATATCTTGCAAACTAATTGATGCCCGTGATAGGATGGCCACACTAAAATCTGAAGTAGCAATGGTATCATAGTATGCTTGTGCTAAAGCTCTAGCAGGAAAAAAAGCATCAAGATTGCATTTTTTTCCAACTGTTATCTTTGCATCAATTACTTCAAAATATTACTACAAACCGTAGAGCAAAAGTAAGAGGAGCCCATACTGCACTTCAACAATAGATAACCACTTTTCCGATTTAATGGAGCATGGCTAAAAGAACATTGGATTAAGGTATGTAATTTAAAATTCATTTCACAGCCCAAAATAATTCTACATGGCAAAACTAATAGGGATCTAATATGTTTTACAAGTTAAAATAATATTATAATATACAAAAATAGCAACCAATGCCTTCATTTAACAGATAACAACAAAATTGTTTTAGAATAAAATAAAACACAACCTAAAATGTTCTTACTGTTTACATATTCAAAAAGAAAATGGAAACTCACTGAAACCAAGGCAAGTGACTTGCCTCAAGATTCTGCACAAGTTGCATCATGCATCAACAATGTCGATGACAAAAAAAGGGCAGAGTTTGCAGGAAAAATATTACATAACCCTAACAAAGTAGAATTTTTTAAAATGAGATGAACCAAAACTGATCTCTCTATAGTTGTTGCTTCAATTTATGCACAATAATTAAAAATTAGATCTAATAAATTCATTGTAACTATTTTGTTAGGATGCATGCAAAATGTGATAGCAGAGACAAGGCTTGCCTTCATTTAGCAGATAACAATAGAATTGTTTTAGAATGAAATAAACACAACCTAGAATGATCTTGCTGTGTACAGATTCAATTGAAAAAAAACAAACTTGCTGAAACCATTGCAAGCGACTTACATCAAGATTCTGCACAAATTGTGCCATGTAGTTAATAATTCTCCTTGCCTTTTGTCAAAGATAGCATATTTGATTTATGTTTGTGTATCATATCTTTATGCAATATCTGATTCAAAAAGCATGTCGGACAGTTTTCAAAACTTTCAAATCTGAGTTGATTTATGCGATTTTGATCCGGGTGGATAATTTTTATTCATAAAAATGGTTAATGCTGCGACAGTTTCGGAACTGATTTGGTTGAGTTTACCAAAATACAGATAGAGGGATTAGACCCCCCACCTCTGCTCTCCTATTTTCACTCTCCTCCACTAGGCTACGCGGATTCTTCGGATATATTTGGAGGCCGCTTCTATTTAAAGACTATTAAATGCCCTATAAAATATTATGGAGGGCCGGTGGTTTGAACCGGTGACCCCATATTTATGGGCTACCATGCAGTTGTTTTGGGATAAGACTCGGCGGCTTAGAGTTTTGTGGAAAGTGGCAGTGATCCGAAATAAAAGGGTCCCTAAAATTAACATTAAACTATATTCAAGCCAACCCAAAAAATATATTGTTAAAGCTCAAACTATATGAGCCATGTATTTAAATGGGTTGGGATTTTAAAAAGATTAAATGGTATTTTAAGTGTTTGTTTTAGAGATATAGTTTAAAATTGGGGGATATGGAAATATTATTGTTTTAACCCCATTTTAGAATGTAAAATAGTATTTAAAGAGGGTAGTGAATTGTGAGGAAAGGGGGAGAGAGTTGAACATTGTAGAATCGGTGTGAGAATTTCTTTTGGGTGTTTGATAGTGAATAGTTCATCTTTGTGCATTGGGAGTTTGAATTCAAGCTTGTTGCACGTGGGAGAAGGACTTTGTAATTCATTATCGTCCAAGGAGACATAAGGAGTCTTTGTAACCATTGAGGTGCTTTGTAACCATTTTCTGGAGCTGAATCAAGGATCGGTCACTCCATTGGAGGGACCTGGAGACGTAGCCAATTGGCGAACTCCGTTATCAACTTGTGATTTGTCTTCTCTCTTCTTTCTCTCTTTTGTTCAATCTATTGTTATTTGATCATTATGTTTATTTAAACAATTTGATTGTAATTTTAAGACCTTCATTTAATCGTTGCAAAAGTTAACATCTCACGTGCAACAGTCATAGATCCTAACATCAGATCAGATTTGGACGAAGATTTTCTCATTTGTATTGCAAAGAAAGATTTAATTCAATCTTAACTATTGGTTAAATTGGTTATAACTCAAACAAATCTATATTAGGCATACCTTTATCAAACCTGCCAGACAATGAATGTCTATGTTATCAGCCACAATCATTTTATTGAGCTGTTCCCGTACACGCTCCCCTTGTGTATTCTCTGCATTTATGCAGAATATACTTTTCATCTGCAAGCTCATATAAATCAAATATGGCAGTGAGACCAATCTGCAGGCACCCCAAAATATTAGTCTCTGCTCTAAATTGCCCTAATGTTTTAATGAATTATGATAAAAATGAATGATCGTGATGGTATGAGAATTATGTTGAAAAAGAGTATTGATTTGTGGCATTCAAAGAAGAACCGATAAAAATAGTGCAGTCAAGTCCTCCAAATTCCCCCCCAAAAAAGGTGTCATGCAGTTTAAAAGACAAAAACTCTTCGGTACTGACTATGTTAGAGAAAAGAAGAAAATACCTTGCGATTGTTTAAGATGAGCAAAATCAGATGCGAAAGGCACAAAAATAGTGGTGATTGTAAATGTATGCATGTTCACTGGGTACTTGATGCTGATACTGTAGTGCTCCTCATTAGTTTATTCAGCACTATTAGTTTTGAGCTTCATTACGTTGCCTAAAATTATAGTAATTTGTTATTGTATTTACAATACACATTGTCAATAACATAGATTTTCTGTTTGGACATTTGAATGGTTGTTACATGTATCTATGCTATATGTGATGAGTAATTTGTTTCTATTGAAACTGTCGTAGCTGAGGACTGATTGAAGCTTGTTTATGACGACGATGACAACTCAAATAAATGTTCATATGCATGTTTTATTTTATTATCTTTTATTTTTCAATGTTTTGAGAAAATCTTCTCAAACTTAGATGGTTAAATGGTCAGTAGATTAATACAATTCTCTTCTTATTTCACTAAATAAATTAACACAGTGCATAGATATGTTAGATGTAGAACTAAATAATCCTCAGCTTCGAAGTTTTCTTAATTAAGTCTAATATTCATTAAAATAAAATTAAAAATAAAAATCTGTCAAATTGGAGTTATAAAGTTAGAAAAAAATCTTTGAAACTTATGAATATTGGAAAGAAGAAAATCAAATATTAATAAAATCCATTGGTTTGAGACTTGATGCAGAGAGGAGAAACAAATTCGAAGCATAAATAGTTAAAAATAATGATCGATTCACATAATGATAATATATATAGATATATAATTGACAAACTAATCGATAATTTAAAATAAAATAATAATATACATATTAAGAAAGAGTTGGAAATAGTGACATCCAGATAATCCAATTTAAATTACAGTCTAAAGAAGAGAACACCAGCACAACTATAAAGATTGTTATTGAAAATTATATTTATAATTGTTTACTTAAATGATATATAATTGTCAATAACAAAATACAACTTAGCAACAAACTAGAGCCTTCAAGTAATTAATTGGTAAGCAAAAAGTTAAATCTTAAAGGTTCATGCACTCAATCCAGGTTTCTTGGACATAATTTTTCCAATAGCCAAGAAATTTTGTAAAGTAGGGCAAATATCAGCCAGCAAGCCAATTTGCAGGCTACTAAACCCAAAATTTATGTTGCGAGTATTATCACGAGAAGAACCAATTATGCAATGGGCTTTACAAGGAATGAGATCCTCCAAAACTTCCTTAGGCTTTCCTTTGGATGTAGACTGTTAGGCAGTCACCATAGCCACCACATTCACCCTTTTAACAACTGTTTGTGAAAGTTCATATGGAGAGTAGTATTTGACTTAATCTCCTCATTTCTGGTGATATGAATAGTAAAACTAGAAGGAATATCAACATTACTTGTAACCTGGTTTTTAAACAACACTAATTGTACGAAGTGCTTGATCTTGCCCAAGCTCTCCTCAGTGTTGACATTTTTCATTTGACATTGTCAAATGAAAGTTATAATGTTTTCTGAGAATAGGTCAAATACAAAGTAGAGTGCTTAAAAATCCACAACAACCACAAAAAAAATATACGGTTGAGAAACCCTAGATCGCCATGGCTGGATTGGACTGGATTGCTCACGGTTTTCTCCCTACACACTAGGATCGGAGATCTAATTTTCAGAGCAGCCAGAGGATTCGAAACCCGTTGTGGACTCAAAACCAGGCTAGTCGTCATGCTCCCAAGAGTTTTCCGAGCTACCAGAAGAATTTTAACTTCGGAGGAAGCCCCCCATTTCAGAGCTCTGTTCAGCAGGCAAAATATCATAAATTTTGGCCAAATGCTTTTACGAAGCATCAAAACTTAGACTCTTGGGCAAAGAAAGTCGCGACTGGCTCAAACTGCATCCCTATTGCAACTAGGATTATGAGTTCTGCTCCTCTCAAGCAATCTCTTTCTTTCAAGCAACAACCCTAACATCAAAGATTGCAAGGCTGCCCTCCATCTGCAATTGGGTTGCCCTACAACGGTCCGCGCGTCATGGGTTCCAGAAAATATTTTCCCCCGTGGCCCATGCCTAATTTTGAGCGTAAGGACCAAAAATGGAACAGGAAATCTATGGGAAGCAAACTGTTTGTGCTTCCATCCAATTCTTTGAATCCCACGATTGACCGCCTGAAGGAAAATGCCTTATTTGCGAAATGGTGTGGTATTAGAGGGTCAAGCAAAGACATTCTTGATTGGTGGAAATCTTCCTTCCTAGACCTCATTTTAGTAAGACGAATGCAAAATGACTTCTTTTTCATAGAATGTGTGGACGCGTCGCTAAATAAAGCAATCACAAAAGGCAGTCCTCTATTCTTCCAAGGCTCCACCTTTCACTTCCTTGACTGGAAACCAAGCTTTGATCCAGGACAACGCAAACTTGAGAAAACTCCTATTTGGCTGTTAGTAGGCCTTCCATCTGAGTTCTGGTGCCCGGAGTCACTCTTGAAGATCGATGATGCTCTTGGCTATTTGGTGGGGATTGAAGCAGACTTCCTCAAAGGCCTTAAAGGGGATATAGCAAACATTTATGTTGAGATTGATCTCTCGAAAGGTTTTTACAGTGAACTTGAAATCATCTCGGAACTGGGTAGATGGAAACAAAAAGTGATAAGACTGGGTAACAGAGTTCCTGGTAAATGTTTGCTTAGGAATCAAATAGTTAACAACAGTTCCCTAGCAGCCTCCATGGGAGCCCTCAACCTTCCTCAACAGCAGTCAGTGCCAATCATTGCCAGCCCAGACTTTCAGAAGAGGACCTTGGATCGGGTAACCGTTTCGGACCCAACTGCTTTAGTCTCAGCCTAGGCAATTACGATGGTCCCTCGACAGCCCCCACTTAGAGCCTTAGTTTCTCCTCCTATCTCAAATGCCGATCCAAATTTCCATCTCCTTCACTCTCCTAGTTCAAGTTTGCGTCTAAGTGATAAATTTGCAGGCCTGAATCTTTCGACTCCACTTCAGATTCCTCAGGGTTCCCAACCCTCTCCTGTGAATTGACCACCTCTCATTTTATCACCGATTGCTAAGCCTCAATCCCAAAAGGCCATCAGGAGTTTGTTTGGGCAAAAAAAAAACTCCTTCCTTGAGCAGAGGGGCTTTCAATATATTTTCACAACCTCTAGCTAAGGCCTCCAAAAGAAAGAGTTGCGTTAAACGTAAGAATCTTAGGGGTTCCCTCCAGGCGACAAAACCTAGTAAAAGCAAAAATGTCCATCTTTCAAAAATCTTACGGGAAGAGGAAGTTATTGAAGAAGATCTTAAAGCTGATCTAGAGGAGAATATTGAGCCATTCTTATAAGAGGGAGAGATTTCTCCTTCTTCAAATTCTCCCCTTTCCAATCAACATTTTAACCTTTCGGCGGAAATTCCCTTTCCCTTTCTTTTCTCCCCACCATTAGGGACAAATAATCTGGACTTGACTAGTGAACAAAATGCTTAGAATCTTCTGCAGAATCTCATGATAGGAGATGAAGGCTAGGACTCAATATTAAACACTCCCCTTGCAGTTCTTTACTCTCAGATTAAGGAAAAAAGGAAACTAGGGCTTCATCAGATCCATGAGGGTCTGGAGAAGTCGGATTTTGGTTCTTCCCCTCCCAAGAAGGGCTACAAGTCATTCATAGAAGCTAGATCCCAGGATGGAGTGGAGGAGAATCAATCTAAACTATTGGACCTATGGAAAGTAGGGAAGGGGAGCCCCCTTCCTTAACAACAATGAAAATCCTTTCATGGAATGTTAGGGGTGTCAATTTTCCTAACAAACAAAGGGTGATCAAAAGACAAATTCTTTTGGTCAGTGTAGACTTAATCCTATTGCAAGAAACTAAACTGGAGGACAAGCTAGCAGTCGCCTTTCGAAATGGAATTAGCTCTCTGTTCCAAGCTTCTCTTCAACTGACAGTAGCATCAAAAGGAGCTTCTGGAGGATTAATGATAATCCGGAAGCCCTCTCAAATCAAAACTAAAGGCATTGCATCTAGCAGGAATTGACTTCTTGCCAAAATCACTCATCTTCAGTCAAACACTTCTTTCTTTATTATTAATACCTATGGCCCAGTGTCCCCACACAAAAAGCGACTCACATGGTCTTCTTTAGATGGAGTTTTGTCCACTTTATCTGAGGAACAAGTCTTTATTGGCGGAGATTTTAATGCTATCAGGAGTGTTTCAGATAAAAGGGGAGGAATCACTCGCTTAGGGGGTTCTCAACAGGACTTCAATAACTGGATTGAAAGGAATGGTCTTTTGGAAATAGATTCAAGAGACACCTTCACATGGACAAACAAAAGAAAAGGTTTCAGTAATATAGCAGAAAAAATAGACAAATTTTTTTGGCAAGGGGACTTGAGGCTCTGTCCTTTCACTCCCTCCTGCAATGTCCTTCCTTGTTTAGGCTCAGATCATTATCCCATTTTGCTCTCTTTGCAAGGCACCCAGGGATCGTCCAGGACTCCATTCAGGTTTGAAAACATGTGGATGAAAGACCAAAATTTTCTTACACTGATAGAAAAGTGGTGGAATGAAGGATCTTTTGAGGGATCAAAACTCTTCTGCTTCATCGCAAAGCTAAAATTAGTTAAGCAGAAACTGCTCCAATGGAATTCTCTGCACTTCAAAAACATATTCTCAACAAAAAGATCACTAGAAGAGAGATTAGCAACTCTTAATGACAGGATTATCTCGGTGGGAATGGATCAAGAATCTTTTCAACAGGAAAGGACCCTCTTATTGGAGTATGAAGACATTCTTTCTAAAGAAGAAATCTTCTGGAAGCAAAAGTCTAGAGAGAACTGGCTCAGAATGGGGGATAAAAATACCAAGTTCTTCCATAACGTAACAAAACTCAGAAGAAGCAAGAATTGGATATCAAAACTGCAAATTAAGCATAACCAAATCTCAGAGGATCCGGAGGAAATTAAGAAAGAGATTATATCCTTTTATTCTATTCTTTTAAACAACAATGAAGGATCTCATCTGCTGGAACAAAAAAGCTGCTGGCAGGGATCCCCAAGACCATATCAAATGAACAAAATCAGATGCTAAATGAGAAAATAAAGCTGGAAGAAGTATTCCAAGCTCTAAGCCAACTCCCCTCTGGTAAGGCTCCTGGTCCGGATGGCTTTCATGCGGACTTTTTCAAGAAATGTTGGCATATCTTAGGTCAGGATCTTTCAGAAGGCCTAGAGTGCTCAAGAAGATTAGGGAATATTCTCAAAGAAGTAAAAAACACCTTCATAGCTCTCATTCCAAAGAAGAAGGCAAAAAATCTTGGAGATTATAGGCCCATTTCCCTATGCAACATAGTCTATAAAATTATCTCAAAAGTGATGACTAATAGATTGAAGCCTCTCATGGACAACATCATTTTAGAAGAACAGACTGGATTTGTTCCTGGTCGCTCAATCCTTGATGGGGTGATTGTAGCGCAAGAAGCAATTCACACCCTTCAAAACACAAACATGCTAGGTATGATAATAAAATTAGATATAAAAAAAGCTTATGATAGTGTAGATTGGCACTTTCTATGCAAAATTATTTAAGCATTTGGCTTTGACAATCAATGGATCAACTAGGTATTTGAATGCATATCAATGCCTAAATTCTCAATTTTGATTAATGGAAAGCCAACGGGTTTCTTTTCCTCTTCAAGGGGTATCAGACAAGGAGATCCTTTATCTCCTTTCCTCTACATCATAATGGGGAAGGCCTTGGGAAGGGCAATCAAAACTAGTTATACCAATAATCTGTTAGAGGGAATCAAAGTAACAAAAGGTTTTGTAGTCACACATAAGCAGTTTGCAGATGATAACCTGCTCTTGGGGGCAGCAAATGTTAAGGAAGCTTCTCATCTTAATCAGATTCTAGAAATGTATGGAAGGGCTTCAGGCCAATTTAGAAACAAGGATAAAACTAAAGTTTATTTTTTCACTACTCCAATCCTATTATAGACCAAAATTCTCAGAATTCTAAATTGCAGAGAAGGATGTCTTCCTGTTAGAGTATTCGGGTATTTACTTGATTAATTAAACATTCTTTGTTTAATTATTTAAGTTCCTTTTATCTCTTTTACACTTAAGCTAACTTTAGGTGCATATAATTAATTATTTTAATTAATTATTATGTGCAAACCTAGGTTTTCCCTTTTTAGGGTTTCTTGACCTATTAAAGGTTGAGTTCTTTCTTTTCATTGTAAGAATCACATTACATATTTTTGTGAATATTGAGCTCTCTTTTTTTGAGCATATTCTCTGTGTTTTGTATGTTCTTCAGATTTTGCTTCATTGCTTCTCCTTGTAACAGGTTATTCGGCTTGCAGAAGATCTTTAGGCTCCTGTGGTGTTGTATTTTCTCAACTCCTATATGGTATCAGAGCATCAGATCTGCAGCTACCTGTTCTTGTTTTGAGATTTTTGGCTTTGGAAGCAGATCTGGGGTTTCAAGAATTTTTTATGTGCCTAGGGTTTGAGCTTTTTTCTGAGCACTTTGGGCTTAAACGGACCTCACCATCGTGCTCAGAAGGCTCGAAAACCCCTATGGTCATATAAAATTCGACCTATTTTGGTTCCTGAGCCTCTAGGAGCAATTTTTTTTTTTAGATCCAGGCCGTACGACCCTGGCACGTAGATTGAGAAAAAAATTTCAAAAAAATAAAAAATTTGCCTTTTTACGGCATGCAGGCCGAAATTTGCTTTAAAAAAAATATCTTTCAAAAAAAAAGTGAAAAAAAAAAAGAAATTTTTTTTTTTGGGGCACTTTTTTTGTGGGTACCGCAGGGTACCGGACTGACAGGTCTGTCAGACATGTCAGTCCGGCCCCCGCCAGTGGCCCCTCCATCCTTCTCTGGCCGCCGCTGTTGTTTTTCTGGCTGCCACCGGCCCGGTCTCCGGTCCCCGCCGGCTGCTTCTCCTCGCCGGCCGCTGCAGGTCCCCGGCTTCCGTTCTCGCCGGCCGCTGTCCACTCCCGCCGACCGCCGCTTCTCCTTGCCGGCAGTTGCATGCTCCTCCGGCCGTTGCTCCGCTCGCCGGCCACCGGCCGCAGCTCCTCTCCCCGGCTGTGCTCTGCCCAGGCCCTCCGCTCGCTCCCCGCTCAGCTTGCCGCGCTCAGCCCTGGCCCCCATCGCCTTTGCCCGACCTGTTTTTCGGCCAGCCATTGCTCCGCCACCGAGCCGCCGCCCAGCCACCGGAGCTCCGTCCGACCGCCACCGGTGCGCCACCCACTGGCCACCGCACCACCAAAGAGCCACCAGACTCCCTTTTTTGGCTTTTTCAGGGGGGGTTTGGTTTTTTGGCCCTATCTTGGGCATATGGAGTCGTTTTTTCGAGAACAAATAGGCGTCGGAAAGCTGGTTCCGAGGCCGACCTCATGGTGTTGGTAATTTTTTCCAATTTTTCTGTTTGACTGTGTTTTTTTACAGTCAAAGTGAGGTCTCTTTTTTGCACTCCCAGAGACGTAGAATGAGCATCCGACCTCCGTTTTTCGAAAACTTTATATTTTCGGAAAGCATGTTCTGTGTACTTTCTAGAAATATGAGTTTTTTTTCCAGATTCTGCTCCATGCATATTTTATTCAATTTTTTGCTTTTTAGCACTCTGGTGGATATCGTGGTTGTTTCAGGTCCTAAGATCTCTTTTCTGAGTAGGGTGTCTTTGTTTTGATTCTCATTTCTATTTCCAGTCTTCTTATCATTGTAGCTTGTAATTATGCAAACGCACTGAGATAAAGTGTCATCATGCATTGTTTACTTGGAATCTTGCATATCTTGTGTCTTGTTGTACATGCACTGTTGATCAAGTGCCATGAGGGGGTTGATGTTTGCCTTTGTTTGCCATCTTCCTTTGTCAAGTGAGTGTTCCTTCCATGACATTCAACTCATGATGATGTGTCTCAGCACCTTTGATGTTCTTGGTTCTTCGTCATGCAGTTGTTTTTGGCTATCCTTTTCAGTGTTCCTGTCCCTCTCCCACTTCCGCATTATGGGGAGGTTTATCCTGTTGGTTCTAATGCTTCCGTGGTTCGATTGATCAGCTCTTCAGGCTTTGGTTTCTCATGCCATCTGTATCTTCGATTTTAGTTGTTTTGCCTTGTTTGCCTCCTGATTCGAGTAGTGTCATTTGAGGGCACTCATGCAGATTACAGTCTTCTCTACCTGGTCATGTTCTAGTTCAGTGGATGTTCTTCAGATCAACAGTTATTTTTCGACAGAGTTTGCAGGGTCTTCATGCTTCAGTGATATTTTTTCCATCTCTTTTTGGAGTAGAGTTTTGTTCCCACGTGGTTTTCTCTATTTCTCCAGTTCATAGAGATTTCATTGTATTTGGGTACCTGATCAGGCCTTGTTCTACCATCTTTATTGCTTTCAGTAGCTGTTCTAGGTTTTAGCTTCTCCCTAAGTCTAGCTTAAGGGGGGGTGTTAGAGTATTCAGGTATTTACTTGATTAATTAAAGATTCTTTGTTTAATTATTTAAGTTCCCTTTATCTCTTTTACACTTAAGCTAACTTTAAGTGCATATAATTAATTATTATGTGCAAACCTAGGTTTTCCTTTTTTAGGATTTCTTGACCTATTAAAGGTTGAGTTCTTTCTTTTCATTGTAAGAATCACATTACATATTTTTGTGAATATTGAGCTCTCTCTTTTTGAGCATATTCTCTGTGTTTTGTATGTTCTTCAGATTTTGCTTCATTGCTTCTCCTTGTAACAGGTTATTCGGCTTGCAGAAGATCTTTAGGCTCCTGTGGTGTTGTATTTTTTCAACTCCTATACTTCCTTGTATTCACTTGGGCATTCCAATAGACCGAGGTCTAAGGAACTCTGAATTCTGGGATCCTTTAAAACTAAAAGTTGAACAAAATGCAAATTTCTGGAAGGGCAATTGGTTCTCTTGGGTGGGAAGGCTAGTGATGATCCAAGCAGTTATTTCGGCCCTTCCTATTTATCTCTTATCCATATTATCCTTAACATCTAGTGCTAATTCCTTCATAATTAAGAAGATGAGAAACTTCTTCTGGAAAAACACTCAGGAGAAGCATAAAATTGCTTTAATAGCTTGAGACAAAATTATCAAGCCCAGATCAATGGGTTGCTTAGGCATTAAAGACCTTAAATTGCAAAACATAGCCCTAGGGGCTAAATTAGTCTGGAAGTTCATAAAAAACCCCAATGCAACATGGGTTAGAATGCTGGCAACAAAGTACCTACCAGACCAGAACCATCTCAACATCTTCAGATTAGGCAACTTTCCCAAGGGGTCCAGAACCTAGAATTTTATCATCTCCTATAGAAATCTGGTTTCAAATTCAATTTTTTGGGATATTCATGATGGCTCATCTAGTCTATTCTGGGAGGACTCTTGGGGTGGCTATCCACCTTTGGCAAACTTAATTCGTATCCTTGCTGCAGAACATTGGTTCCAATAACACTGGGGTTCTCGAGTTAGAGACTACTTGGAAGTGGTTGACATGTCGAACTCACAATGTTGGAGATGGAAAGCAATGGAGGTTCTGCTAATTTCAAGGGAAGATCTAGATCAACTCCTGAAACATTTAGAAGCAAGAAATATCAATCCCAGAAGAGGGGAAGACTCTCTTATCTGGGCGCCATCCAAAACAGGGCAATATAATTCAAAAAATGGATATAGAATTCTAGTCAGCCTTGTAGATCAAAACAACCAAGACATCCCTTTGAAGCTGTTTTGGAGCCCCAAAGTCATTCCAAAAGTGGGCATCTTTGCATGGCTAGCCTTTTAAAAAAAAATTCTAACTACAGATAAGTTTACAAGAATGGATTATGAAGGACCATCAAGATGCATTTTATGTAAAGCCCAATCAGAGACAGTGGACCACCTCCTCTTGAATTGCCCATTTGCTTCTAAATGCTGGAGATGGCTTTGTGCCAAGTTGGGTTTGTTTATAGCCCTGCCGAATGACATCAAATCTCTATTCCAAAGTTGGCCCCTTCCTCTTAAGGAGAGCTCCCTGAGTCAAATTATGGAAGTGTCCCCATCATGCTTAATCTGGGAAATCTAGAAAGAAAGGAATCGTAGGTTATTTGAAGGCAAAGCTAGAAGGCAGGAATCAATTCTAAACTCAATTGATTCGACAATAGTGGACTCAGTCAATTGTAGAATAGCGTTTTCTTTGGATTAGTCCAAAGTCTTTTCTTCATGGGATGAAAATATCAGGCTAAAGTGGCAAGGAATTAGCATCCCTTCATCCTCCTATCAAAAAATCAATGCTAGAAAAGATGCAACCTGGTCCCCCCAAAGCCTGATTGGGGGAAATTAAACTTTGATGGGGCATCCAGAGGCAATCCAGGCCCCTCTGGAATTGGCTACGTAATCAGAGATCAATCAGGAGCAATCATAGGGAAATGGCAAAGCCAATTCCCCAGACACCAATAATATAGCAGAATTCACTGCTTTGCAACTTGGTTTGATGGATTGCATCGACCATGGCCTAAGAAATGTCTCAGTGGAAGGAGACTCGAAGATAGCAATAAATGCAATAAGGAAAAAAAACTCCAAATTGAAGACTTCAAGCAATTTTAGAAAAAAATTTAGAAAATTTGACCAGATTTGAGCATTTTGAAGCCAAACACATCTACACGGAAGCGAATGCAGTGGCAGATGCCTTATCAAAAATAGCAGCTCAAGGTTCTTTCATTCATTGGTGGGATAAGAGTAATCAGATTAGTGGTAATGCAGATCAGGTCATCCAACAGGTTTCGTCCTCCTAGAGTTTTGGGGATGCTTTCTGTCATCCTGATTGAGGAGTGCAGATTTTAGTTTTTGCATTATTTTTCTCGCACTCCTTTGGTTGTTTGGGCTAACGACTATTTTAATTTTTGAATTCAAGCTTCCACTCAAACCTGGGGTTTATGGTGGGTCCGGTTTAGCTTTGCCAACATTTCGCTTAAACCTATCTACGTCTTCTTCTATTTGTGTTTCTTGAGGCTCCAGCTAGCTTCCGCCGTCATTCTGTACCTTTCATATGAGCTATCTGCAGGTTTCTCTTTTCATCTGCACCTAGGAAGATTTGGCTTGATCAGGACATTTATTCTCCACCACCTTCGCTGAAGCTTTTAATGCTCATCCGTTCTTCATTATTAGGTGTTGAAACGTGCGCCCGATTATCCTGCCGAAACATTTTCTGCACCCTGCCTTCATTTCTTTCTTGCAAAATCTGCATAATTCACCTTGGTTTTCCTTTCTCGCTTGTCTTCTTTCCTCTGATCATCATGTCTATTGAGCCATCGTTTGGATTCATTATGAGTGTCTACCCAAGGCCCTCCTCATGCTTTGGTGCAGACACTCCTAGTTCCCTCAATGCCTCCACTCGTCAGGTCTCTTTTAGAAAGATCATGGACTTGAGACTGAAGCGTCTCCTCATCCATGTGGACCCTCCAATTCTGCTTGTAGTAAAGATGATTCTGGGTAGCGCCCACTTGAGCAGGGAAGAGTACCTGCGAGACAACACCTGCATCTCTTCTAGATTTGTGGCTTCTTTGTTGGACCAAAAGTTACCCAAGCAAGGTGTTTGGAGCCTTACCAAGGAGCTTTTTCCTGAGGAAATTCTTCAGGAATTTCAAGAAATTTTGAATAAGGTCCTCCATGATTCTGGGGCACCTCGGCCAAGCGACCAAATCCTCTTCAATGCTCACATAGAGCTCATTAAATACTACCCTCTCCTACTGGATTTGAAAGGGAAAGATTTGGACAAACATAGAGTCTTTGTTGGAGTTGGTTTGAGTTATCTCAAATGGCGGTCTTTAGGAGAAAATCCGGAGGATTAGGGAAAAGAGGAGGACCTCTTCCAATTTGCAAGGCTTAACATAATCCTGCCTATGAAAGCTGCAGATGCAGAGCCCCAAGCTGAACAGAGTCGCAGGGGTGGTTCAAGCAGAGGCTGTAGGGTCGCGGGTCGTGGCCGGGGTCGTCCAGCAGGCAGAGGCCAAGGAAGAGCAAGAATTGATCTACACCAACCTGATCCTCCCACTGCAAGCTACGCTTTCTTTTTGTTGCTGCATCAATTTCCCTTCTCGATACTTAACACATAATCGTATAAAGTTTATTTTGGTTTCTTATTATGCTTAAACTCTTTGTTTCTAGGCAGTTGGGAATCTGCCATATAAACGTTTCTAGTTCCATTTTCTTTAGACTACTTAATTTTGATGTTTCTATTAAAAAAGTGGACAAATCATAAGTTTAATGGTCTCTTGTTTGTTGTGGAAACCACGTTTTGTTGGGATTGCTGAGAATAGGTTTTTAATGCTATGACTCTCAGCTAAGAAATTACTGTAATTAATTCAAATTAATATAAATCTCGACTCTGCCTTTACTGATCAAAAAAAAAATTGGTAAGCAAACAACATATTAATATAAAATGAATCTGAAAATTGGGCAAGGGGAAGATTTTACCCAGAGATTGACTGTTAAAAGCCAGTATGGCAAAGGCAGTAGTATTTGCATTATTATGGAATACAATACATCAACACCTTGGGGAATCCCTCTTTTCATGTCGGCATAGGAAAGCTTGTTGGTCTTCTCTAGAAAGCCAACTCTGAGATTCCCTTACAAGATAAAGCAGATTTCAGAGGCTCGTGGGTGTGAGTGAAGAGGAAGCCTTCCCCCCTTAGCAAGATCTATGTGAACCATCATTATTCCCACTATGTTTATACCTCGGAGAACATTTGTTGAGGCAGCAGTCACATTTGCTTCCACTGAATTGCCTATATTTCCTTGGGTCCTCAAAACGGCTATACTTAAGTGCACTGAAAAACATCACTAGTATTAGTACAACGCAACCCATTCATAAAAACTATGGCAGAGGTGATATTTGCTATGCAAAATCTACATATTGATCTAGATATGCACCTTTTGTGAGTACTAGTAAAACCAGTAACAAAGGAGCACAAAAGTATGCCATTGCTTAATCAAATGCTCATGGAATGTCATGGTTGCAGGATATGCCCAAAAAGATTTCAACCAAATGCAATCGATATGTGTAAAACTAAACTCCACGAATTTTACTAACATCCTGGCTTCTTGTGCCATAACGGGAGCTTTGGAGCAGGGTATAGACTTCTATCAAAGCATAAACCAATGTATATAGAGAATAATATCGCTTTGTGTATACATAACACAAATTGAAACACATTAAACTATATGATTGTGCCTCCTAGGTTTGATAGTTCAGTTCTTGGTTTTACTAGGCAGTTCAACATTCAAGTTTGAAACTGAGTACTCAAATTAGGATGAGTACTTCATAAATAAATTCAACTTGCAGGTGTAAGGCTAGTTTGTACAACCTTTGCCTGCATCCTTCTATTCTGTGCTAAAATGGTAGATTTGCAATAAGGCATTGACATAGATCAAAATATGATTGAAAGTGGATTTTCTCAGATATTGTAGTTGCAAGTCTTACATTAGGTAGTATGCAGATTTTTTATATATACTACAATACTTTAAGTCAGATATCTTTGTTATAGCTAGAAATTTCTAGGACTTTTATCATTCATTAATTTTTAGTTTCAATTCGCTGCCTATCTGCACTCTTTTCAAGTAATTACAACAATTTTTGATACATCACAAGCATCATATCTAAAAAAACTAATGCACAAATTGAAAGGGGTCATGTTCAATTCAGCTCTATAATCAAATTGAAAGGTCAGATTCACATTTTAATATTATTCAACGAAGGATTGATAGTCACCTTCTCTTTGATTTATAAAACTATCCTTTTCAAGAAAAAATGTGTTACGGGTGAATCAAATATTTACAAAGAAAATTTAAAATTTGGAAACAAAGAATATGAACAATATTTTCATAGATGCATGGGAAAAAGTTATAATAAATAAGATAATAATAAATGCATGTATTATGCTTAGCATGCTCGTATCTATACAAAGTAGCATAATTGTTTAAGAAACATACTGTTATAAGCATTATATGAAATTAGAAAGTTTAAACAAATGTATATGTGCAAATAACAAATAAAGTATACAAGCTGGAATAAAGTTTCGCAAGCGAAATAATCATTATTTAAAGATCCCCATGTAAAGATCTGTAAAGCTTCATTGGTTCTTTGTGTTACTTATAATAGTGGTTGAGGTTTGGGTGGATGAATCTTATACAGACGTCTTTGCATATTTTTTTGTAGTGTACAATTTTAGTCACTATAAATTGATATGTTTTTAAGTGTAACCTGTTATTTTTTCATGGCTGTTTGTTTTCTCTTTCTCTCATGCCTTTCACTGCTAATTAATTTATTTTTGCTCCATTTTTTTAGATTTTTGTCGGAAGAAACTTGTTGCGCTAGGTGTCTTGTTTAGCAAAGTAGGAAAGCACTCGAGTGAAAGTCCTGGGTAATTATCTTAAAATTTCTTAAAGTGGAGTATACTAATTTGCTTTCCACATACTATGCTGATAATCTTTTACTCAAGTATCTAACCCCACAGTGTGTAATTATAGTCCTTTCTTAGCCTCAAGTTCTCTTTCTTATAAATTTAACAGATTGGCAGTTTGAGATTTCTCAATCGCTTCTTTTGAATTTTATGTTATTATGTACTTATTTAAACTTGCATTTTTGGAAGATAAAAAGCTCAAAGAGTAAGAGTATATGGGCTAAAGGAAGCATTTAATGCTTAGGAGATGATTGGATCGATAATTTTCTATAGGAAGTGGTTTTCTTATGTCTTTAGTTTATAAAGAAATACTTGTCAGTTTATCTTATTTTTGTATGTTATTCTGGATTTATTTGTTGGATTGTAGATGCTTTCATATTGGCATCGTAGTGCAACCAAAACAAAAACTTTATGAAGTTTGTATGAAGAGTATAAAGAAACCAAAACAAGAAAAGAAGGAGAAGCATACCCAACCACCATTGGAGCCCCCATATGTTCCACCACTTGGCCAAAGAGGGAAATTTGGTCTTCATATGATAATATTATTGACATTTTTTATGGGATGACTCTTATTAAATTGGCAAAGAGATTTGATGAAGGTATTGACACTCTGCAAGACATCCTTCTGAACATTGGTGAGTAGGCCAACTTAAAATTCTAGCCTATTTACAATAGATGTTGCAAAGCTTGTTGTAATGGTAATACAAATCTGCCCTCTCGTTGTTTTGTTTCTTTTTCTTATGATTTATTTGTTCACATATGTATGTTGGTTCCTAGAATTTATAACAAAATATGAAAATATAAAAATGAAAATTGAAGCAGCAACACTTTTTGTTTCATAGGAATTGATTGTATCAATTAGCTTTTGTGTATTTTTGCTCATCTGGGTTTAGATGAAGGGGTAATCCATACACACCAATCACTTGGGGACTTGTTTTTGATGGTTAATTTGTTCAACATCCTCTAGTCAATGCAAAGGTGAAGGGTACTGTCCTTCTTCTTGACAAATATTACTGGTGCCCCTCATTGGTGACACACTAGGTCTAATCAATCCCTTATTCAATAATTATTGTAATTGTGCTTCCAATTCCATGAGTTCGATAGTTGTCATTTAGTATGGGGCTTTTGACATTGGTGCTACTCTTGGCACTAACTCAATTGAGAAATCAAATATTCTCTTGGGTGGTAACCCGGGTAGTTCTTCAGGAAATACATCTTGATAAATTTGAAGATAAGGGTATCTATCTTCAAATGATTCCTCTGGTTTTCCACTTTCCCTAGAACTTTCTCCATGATGATAACTAGCTTCATAAATCATCATATCATCATAGAATTTGATTTCATTGGATTCATTAATTTCTTCCATTTTAACTTTAAATACTTGGCAACCTTCCTTTTTGCCTTGCTTTAATTGGATAGCGGAGAGTTGTCACAATTTGATATCGTGTCGAATGCCGTCCTAGAGCACCTTGTTTCCTAAGTAATCTAAGCACTCTACTGTCTTGTCATAAAAGTTAACCTTAGATTTGTGCTTTCCCAACCAATTCATACTTAAGATGATATTATAAGTGCCTAAGGGTGTTACGTATATGTTACACCCCATTTTGATAGTACTTATTGGTAGGATAACCGGTGAGCAACTGAGAGTGGGGGGGGGGGGGGGGTAAATCAGTTGTTAACAGATTATAACTTTTAATCCACAGTATAACCTTAAACAGATCAAGTACCAGTAAAGCACAAACAAATGCCGATAGGAATAGATACTGGTAAACAATACAACTTAAAATTAACCAGATAATCAATGTAAAGAAACTATACCACATAACACCATGATTTGTACGTGGAAAACCTGGAAAGGGAAAAACCATGGTGGCAAACCTACCCACAGTCAGATGATACTTCTGTAGAAAGTATGTGTTACAATGAGGGGCCTGCACTTGCAGGAAGGCACACTGCCTAGAGCGTACTACTCATTACAAAAGAGTCTCACTCACTATAAAGAGGCTACAACCTTCTCAATATAAACGAACAACAATCCAATAGAGTGTACTTCTGGAAATAACTTCTACCATGCCTGATTACAGTCTTAGTTAAGCTCTATGCCGGAGGACTAAATCCTCTTCTGACTCCAATTCGATCACCAATGATTGATCAATTCCTTAGCCTGAGTGATATTACAATATTCACACATTACATTCCTTGACCATGACCTTTCCAATAACCATGATTCTTTACAAAGAGTTTCTACCTCTTATTTATACAAACCCTAAGGCCTAAACCAATTAGGTCAGCCACCTAAAGATATTACAATAAGATCATTACATAATTCCTTTTTACAATGATATGCCATGTCGGCTTAAGATCAAAACAATAATAGCAAATCCATAAACCATCTTGAATCATCCAGGTAACGTGTAGAGTACACGCTAACATGATACCGGTCCATAACCTAGATAGGTATCGGACCTATTTTGGGTCCACCATGCCAAAACAACATCTTCAAGCAATTGAAACACGATCAACGAACATCTTCAATATCCTGGTATCCATCAAGAAGTTGCACCAACACCACTTATGCATCCTGTCATAATTCCTTAATGAAAGCTCTACCGGTAAAGCCTTAAACCAGTATCGGTAAGGGTTTACCACTGTGTATGATAACATCCAATTACCAAGCCAATACCAAATGACCACAACATGCTCATGGAGCATATAACGTATGAAATCCAATATACTTCACTGATCCAAACATGCCGGAAGTGCCAATTAGATAATCTCTTCTGTCGGTAACACAAGATCTTCTACCGGTAACTGAAACTTGTTTGCCGGTAACCATCCAAATTAGCTAGTGTTGACGTCAATGACAAAACATCAATGCAAGACATAATCAATTCATCCATAATGCCAACAATCTCCCCCTTTGACATTGATGGCAACACTAGATGTGAAAAACATCTAAGTACCAAGAGATGCCAAACAAGTCTCCCCCTGTGGAAGACAACCATCAATCAATAGATCTCCCCTTGTGAATGATATCTCTGAAAGGTTATGAATGATTTTTCATATTTACTATCACGCCCCCTTTGACATCAATGCCAGAAACCTGACAAAAATATCAAAGCAATGATATAAACCTCTGAATCTCAAAGCTGACTACTCCCCCTGAGTAGTAGCACCATTCATCAGTGCTGGAATGAATAATGTTCCTGATAATGTATATCGGACTGATGACAAACTTCATCAATCAAGTCTCTGCCGGAGGGGCAGAAACCCCTAACCTGTCTCTCAAGTATTCAAATGATTCCTTAGACAACGATTTAGTGAATATGTCTGCAATCTGTTCTTTATTGTTCACATAAACCAATTTGACTTCCTTTGCTTCTACCTTGTCCTTCAAAAAGTTATACTTTATTGAAATATGCTTAGTCTTAGAGTGAAATACCAGATTCTTAGACATGTCAATAGCTACAGAGTTATCACAGTAGATAACTATCGGTTCACTACAATTTACCCTGATATCCTTCAACATTTGCTTCATCCACAAAACTTGAGTGCAATTAGTTGTTGCTGCAACATACTCAGCTTTTGTAGTAGATAAAGAAATGCATGACTGTTTTTTTCTTATCCATGAAACCAATTTCTTTCCAAGAAAGAAAGTTCCATCAGAAGTGCTCTTCCTATCATCAGTATCACCTGCCTAATCTGAGTCAGTATATGCACATAAAGTGAAATCATCATTTCTGGAGTACCATAAACTATATCCTGTTGTTCCTTGCAAACACCAAAATATTCTCTTTATTGCACATTCATGATTTTCTTTAGGATTACTTTGATATCTTGAAACAATACTTACTGCATTCATAATATCAGGTCTAGTCCGAGTTAGATATAACAGACCACCAATCATATATTTATAACTTGTTGGATTTATCGGTGTAGAAGTATCCTTGATAGATAATTTATCATTTGTAGCCATACGAGTACTTACCGATTTAGAATTCTCCATACCAAACTTCTTCAACAATTCCCTTAGATACTATCATGGACATTTCAAATTCATTTTTCATGTTGTTAGCAAATTCCATGCACAATTTATCTTCTTCTCCAAAAATGATATCATCAACAAAAAAATTCAATAATCAGAATATCATTATCAGTGATCTTATAGTATAGATTACTATCAACACTACTTTTAGTAAAACCAAGCTTCAAAATATATTTATCCAACCTTGCATACCAAGATCTAGGAGCTTGTTTCAAACCATATAAAGTTGTCTTCAATCTGCAAACCATATCCTTATCATCTGTTAGTGAAAATCCACCAGATTTCTCAATGCAAACTTCTTCCTCAATCTCACCATTTAGAAATGCACATTTGACATCCATTTGATAAACCTTATAGTTCTTATAAGCTGCTTAGGCAAGAAATAGTCTAACAACTTCAATTCTAGCTACGGGTGCAAATGTCTCGCCATAATCAATTCCTTCCATTTGAGAATATCCTTTAAAAACCAATCCAGCCTTGTTTCTTATAACCTGACCATCCTCATTCAGTTTATTTCTAAAAACCCATTTAGTTCCAATAACATTCTTATTTTTAAGCCGAGAAACTAAAGACCAAGTTTCACTCTTCTCTATTTGATCTAATTCATCTTCCATAGCCTTTAACCAATGTTTATCCTTACAAGCTTCAATAAGAGTTACCGGTTCAACTTGAGAAATAAGACATACCTCTTCATGTGCCATTTTTCTTCTTGTAATAACTCCCTTGTTTCTATCTCTAATAATTTGATGTTCAGAATGATTTAATCTTACATACCTTGGTGTCTTCTGAACTTCGGGATCATTGCTCTGATAATCAATCACAGTTGAATGTTCAGACTGTGTTGGTGTAACTCTTTCAGCTTCCTATACCGGTTGAGGCATTGTCGATTCAGTTATGATCATTTCCACTGCTGGTTCCTTGTCATATGATATAAAATGATTTCTGTACTGTTCATCCACTTTCACATTAGCACTCTCAACAATTTTCTGCAATCTTTTGTTATAACATCTGTATGCTTTGCTCTGAATTGAATAACCAAGAAACATCCCTTCACCACATCTAGGATCAAACTTGCCAATTGAATCATCTCTTTTGATATAGCATTTACTTCCAAAAATTCTGAAATACTTAATAGTAGGTGTATGTCCAAACCATAGTTCATAAGGGGTCTTACCGGTTTCACCTTTAATGTGAACTCTATTCAGTGTGTAGACTGCTGTACTCATTGCTTCTCTCTAGTAGATATGAAGCAATTTGGATTCCATCATCATAGATCTAGCTGCATCCAAAATGGTTTTGTTCTTCCTTTCAACTACTCCATTTTGTTGAGGAGTCCTAGGTGCAGATAGTTGTCTCCTGATTCCATTTGTCTCACAATAACTGTTAAATTCATGAGAAGTGAACTCACCGTCATGATCTGATCTTAGACATTTAATTTTCAATCCAGTTTCTGTTTCAACCTTCGCTTTAAAGATCTTGAATTTCTCAAAAGCTTCAGACTTCTCCCTTAGAAAAGTCACCCACATCATTCTAGAATAGTCATCAATAATCAACTTGAAATACCTATCACCTTGAAAGCTTCTAGTCCTTGCTGGACCACATAAGTCAGTGTGAATCAAATCAAGTACATCATTAGATTTGTCATGTATTCTCTTAAAAGAACTTTTAACTTGCTTACCCAATTGACATTCCTTACATACCGAATTATTAGGCTTCATAATCTTAGGTATATCTCTAATTGCCTTAGTTGAACTGATCTTAACAATACAATCAAAATTAACATGACACGACCTCTTATGCCATAGCCAACTCTCATCAATATGAGCAATCAAACATGTCTTATTACCAGCGTTCAAGTGAAAGATATTACTTCCTATCTGAATACCGGTTGCAATTTCCAAACCGGTCTTGTTAATGATTTTGCATTTTCTATCCTTAAACTGAAGTTGAAAACCCTTATCAACTAATTGTCCAACACTCAAAAGATTATGCTTCAAGCCTTCTACATAATAGACATTATCAATATTATGCTTGCCATCCAAAGAAATAATACCTCTACCTTTGATCATACATGCTTTGTCATCTCCAAATTTGACTTGACCACCATTGTATTCTTGCAGGGACAAAAATTTCCTTTTATCTCCAGTCATATGGTGTGAGAATCCACTATCAATTACCCATTCATCTTTATCTTCAACTTTTGTTGCCAGGGCCTTTTCTTCATTTTTGATAGCTGGTTCCAGTTCATCCTCCTTCAAAGCATAGAACACCCATTCTTTTCCATTTCCGGATCCACTAGAAGAATCTTCTGCTGGTTCATCTCCAGAGTCATCTGTTACTACTTCCTCATCTGCTATGTAGCATTGTTTCTTGAATCTATATTTGTTCTGGTTAGGCTTAAAAGTTTTCTTTACTCTTTCCTCAAACCTTGCATTCCTTTCAGGACATCTAGATGCAAAATGACCAATCTGATTACATGCAAAACATTTAAAAGGTGCTTTTCCTTCATACTTACTCTAGTAGGTCCTTTAGGTACTCTTCTAGCAAATAAGGCTTCAAGTTGCTCAAGCTCTTCATCTTCTTTCCTCATGTCTTCTAGTTCTTTTGCATATAAGGCTCTTCAATCACTCTTGCCAGTAGATGTTGATGATGATGCACGAAAAGAAGGTTCAGACTTTACAGCTCCAGAAGATCCAAATTCTTCAAGCTCAAAAGCAGATAATTTACCAATAAGAATGTCTCTGTTAACTGAAGTGTTTGCCATTGTTCTCAACTCATTAATTGTCGTTGCCTTCATCTTGTAAGCCAGTGGAAGGGCTCTCAAGACTTTGGAAACTATTTCATCTTCACATAGAAATCTTCAACAATATTGAATTCCCATAACAATCTCATTTACTCTTTCCATAAACACAAAGTTTTTTTCATTTTCTTCCATTTTTAAGTTTTCATATCTTACCCGATAACCATCAAGTTTAGCAATTTTGATAGTAGGGTCACCTTCATTCAGATTTTGCAATTTGTCCCACATAACCTTAGCCGATGATTTGTTAGTCAATCCCATGATCTGCTGATCTGTAAGTGCACACAGGAGGGCTTCTCTAGCTTTGCAATCATTTTCAATATGCTTATCCAAGTCTGCAGGAGCAGGATTCCTAGATGCCGAATCATAAGGTGTGTATCCTTTCTCAATGATCTCCCAAATATCCTTGCCAAGACATCTAAGATGAGTCTTCATTTGAATTTTCCATATCCCATAATTTGTTCCATCAAGCTTAGGGATTTCTCTTCTAAAAATAGCTGCCGGTGGATTAGTTGTGTTAGTTCCCATGAGATCTACCTCAAGCGGTTAAGCTTTTGCAAAAGAGGACCAAAACTCTGATACCAATTGTTAGGATAACTGGTGAACAACTGAGAAAAAAGAGGGGGGGGGGGGAATCAATTGTTAACAGATTATAAATTTTAATCCACAATATAACCTTAAACAGATCAAGTATCGGTAAAGCACAAACAAATGCCGATAAACAATACAACTTAAAAATTAACCAGATAATCAATGTAAAGCAACCATACCACATAACACCATGATTTGTATGTGGAAAACCCAGAAAGGGAAAAACCATGTGAGAAAACTACCCACAGTCAGATGATACTTCTGTAGAAAGTATGTGTTACAATGAGGGGCCTGCACTTGCAGGAAGGCACACTGCCTAGAGCGTACTGCTCATTACAAAAAAGTCTCACTGACTACAAAGAGGCTACAACCTTCTCAATATAAATGGGCAACAATCCAATAGAGTGAATTGCTGAAAATAGCATCTACCATGCCTGATTATAGTCCCGATTAAGCTCTATGCTGGAGGATTGAATCCTTTTCTGAATCCAATCCGGTCACCAATGATTGATCAATTCCTTAGCCTGAGTGATATTACAATATTCGCACATTACATTCCTTGACCATGACCTTTCCAATAACCATGATTCTTTACAGAGAGTTTCTACCTCTTATTTATACAAACCCTAAGGCCTAAACCAATTAGGTCGACCACCTAAAGATATTACAATAAGATCATTACATAATTCCTTTTTACAATGATTTTCCATGTTGGCGTACGATAAAAACAATAATAGAAAATCCATGAACCATCTCAAATCATCCAGGTAACGTGTAGACTACACACTAGCATGATACCGGTCCATAACCTAGATAGGTATCAGACCTATTTTGGGTCCACCACGCCGAAGCAACATCTTCAAGCAATTGAAACACGATCAACTAACATATTCAGTATCTTGGTATCCATTAAGAAGTTGCACCAACACCACTTATGCATCCTATCATAATTCCTCAATGAAAGCTCTACTGGTAAAGCCTTAAACCATTGCCGGTACGGGTTTACCAGTGTGTATGATGACATCTAATTACCAAGCCAATACCAACTGACCACAACATGCTCATGGAGCATATAACATATGAAATCCAATATACTTCACTGAACCAAACATGCCAGAAGTGCCAATCATAATAATCTCTTCTGCCAGTAACACAAGATCTTCTACTGGTACCAAAACTTGTCTGCAGGTAACCATCTAAATCAGCTAGTGTTGACATCAATAACAAAACATCAATCAACACATAATGAATTCATCCATAATGCCAACACTTATAACTGTTGCTTTATTTAGTTAAAATGCTTGAACACATGAATATGTTCTTAATATATTTATCTTGAATGGACATCTGATGAATGAATGTGCAATCATTGTGATATTTTGAGTATTTGAAGCTAAAAAATTCATGATGCATATATATGTTTTGATAAAAGCTAACTGCTGTTATGATGTGCTAAGTTGAATGCATGATATGATCAAGCCTTCGAAAGGGAGGAATAGTATCACTCTATAGAAGAACTCGGTTCGGTAATCTTAAATATGTGCCTATTTGATCTATCATACACCCACACTCTAGTTGGTCAAGATGAGTCAAGTTAAGTTGGGAATGGAAAGTTACCTTCTGTTGAGTTGGTGATGGTAAGAAAATGTATGGAAGGTGGTCGACCGAGCATTGACCCCATACAAGGTACGTGCACCCTAATTCATAGCAAAGTAAAACACCATCACCCTAACCAAGTGGGTGGTGGAGTCGATACCATTGGCACACCACACATATGGTAGGGATCGACCACGTATGGTGGTGTACCCCCTTTTTACTTAACAAGTGTGTGGGATAATATGTATTAACAAGCCCCTTTTTAATAGCTCATGGTTGAACTTAATCAATCCACTTTGTTAGGCATAGCAAGTAATTTGGTTATGTTAAAAGATATTAATAGTAATTTTATTTCTTTGATTTTAATAAGAGATAGAAATCAACTTGCCTAGGTAAGTAGTAAGTATGACTAATCATAATTTGACTTAGTAAATTATGAGTGATTCATAGTAGATTCAAGTTGGACTTTATATGTGTCAACTTTGTAGTTGATTGATTGCTCACCGGATCTTGTGGAGTTGGATTCTACTTGAAGACTTGATCATCTTTCTTATTTCTAGACCATATCACACTTGGATAATTTTCCGGCAAGATATCGCTATCGGTTTCATTGAAAGTTTCATGTTACCGGTTGACAGTTCTTGTTACCGGTTGCCTCGACCTATTTTGGTGATCTACCAGAACCCCTTCTGAAGCTTACAGAGCTTTGGGCATTGATTTCGATGTTCTTTGGAATGTGGCTGACCTTTTCCTGCAATCTATGTTTCATCTTTTGGATTTTCTGGAGGAATCTCTTGGCGGAGGCCGACCTTGTTTATTTTTACACGTTAGGTCTTGTTCTTCAGGTTTTGATCCTTTTTGGGCCAACTGGATCCTTTGGGGATCGATATATAATTATAATTGCGCATTAGAATGGAATCATTAATCAAAGAATCAAGTAGCGAGACTGTGCATAGAAGATAGATCTTAAGATTCAAGGTCCTGGTTGTGACCTATTATGTATGTTCTACCAGGCCTGTGAGTCGATTATGCTGTAACCCGGTTGATTGTAATCAATTTTAATACAATAAAACAATCTGTTATGCATTGCCTCCATTATATCTTTGTGTTTCCATTGTGTTTACTCTTGCTGACCAGTCTAGATTGATCTCTTGGAGGTCCCTCCTCATCGGTGACTGCTTCAAGTGGTATTAGAGTGAAATTTCATTTTGGAGGTTGTGTGTCTTGAAATTTTTGTTGTAGGGTGGTAGATTGTGGATCCAACCTATAGCTGTAGAGGACCAGCATTTACGATGACGCGAAGAGGAGCCAGAAATGGGCGAGCGCGTGGGAGTGTAGATCCTACTCTGACGGAGACGTTGCGAGGTATAGCAGCTTGGTTGGAATCCGTGGAGACAGCCCAGAGAAGAGGCCGACATATTGAAGATGTGAGAAGAAGCCCTGATAGAACAAGCAAACCCACCGGCGGTTGATCCAGATGAGGAAAGGTTTTTGAGGGTTTTGAGTAGGGCAAATACTAAACCTCATTTTGCCCCACCGGAATATGATGGGAAGTTGGATTCAAATGAATTGATGGATTGGATCTCGGAGATGGAGAAGTTTTTTTAATTTTGAAAGCATTGCAGAAGAGAAGAAGGTGAAATATGCTTGTACCTGGTTGAAAGGTCATGAATCTCTTTGGTGGGAGCATTTGCAAGTTGATAGACAAAGAAGAGGTCAAGAGAAGATTAAGACATGGGATCTGATGATTGCTAAGTTGAAGTCAAAGTTTATGCTAGTTGATTATCAAGTGAATCTGTTTCGGAAGTTGCAGAATTTGAGACAAAATGAATCTAGTGTGAAGGAGTACACCGAAGCATTTTACAAGTTGAACATTAGATCTGGACATGTTGATGATATAGTTGAACAAGTTGCAAGATATTTGAATGGATTGCGGATGTCTATACAAGATGAACTAAGTTTGATCAAATTGGAGAGTGTTGAAGAGGCTTACCAGTCTGCCCTAAAGGCGGAAGAGAAGTTAAACAAAAGACATGAGTAGAGGTAGAGAGGGAGAGGCAAAAGGTTTAATAGAGGAATATTTCAAGAAGGAAGAGGATCCAGTACAGATCAGAGCAAGGACAAGGAAGTGAACAAAGAAGGTAATTCATACCGGAACGATGATAGAAATTTCTACTGGAGGAGAGAACCGGATGGTTATTAGAATGAGAAATTTGGAAGACAAGAAAAGAGAACATGCAGAGGAACTTTCTATAAGTGTGGAGGAGAAGGACATCGTGCATTTGAGTGTAAGAAGACAAAGAATACCATAAGAGAAACAGTGGTGGAAGAAAACCCCATCGGATCAAACAACAAACCGAAATATGGAGAACTGTTGGTGATGAGAAGAGCTTTGTGTCATACCGGAGGAGATGAAGAGCTTTTGCAAAGGAAGAATTTATTCAAGACTAGATGTAAGGTATCTGGTAAGTGTTGTAAAGTTGTTATTGATAGTGGTAGCTCAGGTAATCTTGTTTCAGAAGGGATGGTGAATAAGTTGAATTTGAAAAGATTGAAAGACCTTAAGTCATATCAGATAACATGGATTCAGGATGAACATAAGTTATTAGTAAGTGAGCAATGTTTGGTGAAATTGAAAATCGGGAATTATCATGATGAAGTCTTGTGTGATATTATGCCTATGGATATTTGTCATCTTTTGTTGGGTAGACCTTGGCAGTTTGATAGACAAGTAGTACATGATGGGAGAAAGAATACATACACTATTGTGGCCAATGGGATGAAGCAAACCTTGTTGCCTTTGGATGAACCTTTGAAGAATGAATTCTATACGAATGCTAGAATCTGTTTGGTGGATGTAAGAAAATTATTGGATGGATTGAGACATAAGAATGTGTGTTTTGCCTTAATTCCTAAGAAGACTAAGAAACCGGAATTAGAAGGAGAACAACTGGAAGAGATAAAAAAATTGCTGACAGAATATGAAGACATCATTTCAGATAATGTATCTGATGGATTGCCACCTGTGAGAAGTATTAGTCATTGCATGAACTTGGTTCTCGGAGCTAGTTTGCCTAATAAAGATGCACACCAGTTAACGCCGGTAGAGAATGAAGAACTAAATAGACAAGTGCAGGAGCTGTTGAAGAAAGGTTTGATCAGGGAAAGTCTGAGTCCTTGTACAGTACCAACAATATTAACACCTAAGAAGAATGGAGAGTGGAGAATGTGTACTAATTCCAGAGCAATAAACAAGAGCACAATGAAACATTGGTTTCCTTTTCCTAAGATGGATGACATAATGGACTATTTGAGTGGAGCAAAATGCTTTACAAAGATAGATTTGAAGAGTGGATATCATCATATCAGGATCAGAGAAGGAGATGAGTGGAAGACAACATCTAAGACAAATGAAGGACTGTATGAATGGTTGATGATGATTTTTGGATTAACTAATGCACCAAGTACTTTCATGATGTTGATGAATGAGGTATTGAAGAAATTCTTGGGTAAATTTGTTATTGTGTATTTGGATGACATTCTGATTTTTAGTAAGACAAAAGATGAGCATTTGTTATAGTTGAAACAAGTTTTGCAAAGGTTGAGAGAAGAAAAGTTGCTGATAAATATTAAGAAGTGTACTTTCATGAAGAATGAGTTAGTCTATTTGGGATTTGTGATATTTGAGGATGGTTTGAAGATGGACCCTGAGAAAGTGAAAGCAATTGTTGAGTGGCCCACACTGGAAAACATTGGAGAGATAAGATCATTTCAGGGATTGGCTAGTTTTTACCAGAAGTTTATTGGAAACTTCAGTTTAGTTTGTAACCCTATGATTGAGACCATGAGAGGAGATCAGAAGGAATTCAAGTGGAATACTAGAGCAAACAAAAGTTTTGAACTGTTGAAGCAAAAAGTGACTGAGTAGCCTGTGTTAGCTTTACCGGATTTCAATAAAGTATTTCAAGTGGATTGTGATGCAAGTGGAAGAGCAATAGGAGCAATCTTGAGTCAGGAAGGGAGACCAGTAGCTTATTTCAGTGAGAAATTGAATTTTACCCGGAGGAGATATTCATTGTATGATCAGGAGTTTTATGCCATAGTTCAAGCCTTGAAGAAGTGGAGACAATACTTGTTTCCTAAGGAGTTTGTGTTTTATACGGATCATGAAGCTTTGTAGTATTTGAACAGTCAGAGTAAGTTGAATCAGAGACATATGAAATGGGTGGATTTCTTGTAGAGTTACACCTTTGTGTTGAAGCATAGAAGTGGGAAATCTAACAAAGTTGCTGATGCATTGAGTAGGAGAAGGAATTTGCTGACTAAGATGAGAGTGACAGTATTAGAATTTGAAGATTTGAAGGCATTGTATGATGAAGACTCGAATTTTGCAGAACCTTGGAAAGCATGTAGAGAATCGGTTATGGTAGACAAAAGCAAGTGGCTAGATTACTTCATTCGGGATGGGATGTTATTTAGAGGAGTTCAATTGTGCATACCTAAGAGTTCAATGAGGGAGAATCTGATAAAGGAGAAACATAGTGGAGGTTTGGCTGGAAATTTTGGTTTTGACAAAACACTAGCATTGGTGAGTGAGCAGTACTTTTGGCCCCAGATTCATAAGGATGTTAAGAGATATGTGCAAAGTTGTAGAGTTTGTCAAGTTGTAAAGGGTAGTAGTCAGAATGTGGGATTGTATAAACCTTTGACAGTACTGGTAAGACCTTGGGAGGATATAAGCATGGATTTTGTACTTGGATTGCCTAAAACACCAAGAGGGAATGATTCTATATTTGTGGTAGTGGATAAATTCTCAAAGATGGCTCATTTCATACCTTGTAAGAAGACATTAGATGCATTGCATGTAGTAGACCTATTTTTCATGGAAGTGGTGAGATTGCATGGATTACCTAAGAGCATAGTTTCAAACAGAGACACTAATTTTGTTGGCTATTTTTGTAGAACACTTTGGAAGAAGATGAAACATATTTGAAGTTCAGTTCTACTTTTCATCCACAGACTGATGGACAGACATAAGTAGTTAACCGGAGTTTGGGAAACTTGTTGAGATGTTTAGTGGGAGATAAAACTCAAAGTTGGGATTTGATCCTTGCACAAGCAGAGTTTGCCTACAACAATTAAGTGAATAGGAGTACCAGAAGAACACCTTTTGAGATTGTTGCCGGAGTGCATCCTAGAGGTATATCAAAATTGAGAGATATTAGTAGTGAAGACCAAAGAAGTTCAGAAGCAGAAGACTTTGCAGATCACATGGCAGCCTTGGATATTCAGGTTAAACAACATTTGGAAGACATGAACAACAAGTATAAGAAGAAGACAGAGGAGAAGAGGAGACATAAGGAATTTGAAGTTGACGATGAAGTGATGGTATATTTGAGAAAAGAGAGATTCCCAGTTGGAACTTATAACAAGTTGCAAATGAAGAAGTTTGGACCTTGCAGGATTTTGAGGAAGTTCAGTTCTGGAAATGCATATGAAGTGGAGTTACCAGATAGTCTGAGTATTTCACCTGTGTTTAACATTGCAGATCTTCATGAGTATCATGAACCAGAATTCAGTGAAGACAGAGTTGTAGAATTGGAGAAACAGTTGCCCCAGAAGGAACCGGATCAAATTAAAGAAATTTTGGATAGTAGGATTGGGTGTAGTACCCAGAGCAGTCAGTATAAGGAGTATCTTGTGAAATGGAAGGACAAGCCAGTTGAAGATTCATCTTGGATTTATCAGGAAGAGGTAGACTGCCTTGGTTTTCCTCTGACCTCAACAAAGTGAGAGGCTCACTTTTTCAATAACCTCAGATGTTTGATGCAGGGGCATCCCCGGTTCATAGCAATCTTGCATCAACCAAAAACATTTTCTTTTTCTTTTTCTTTTTCTTTATGCGTGTCTCGATTTCAGCTCACTAGATCCTATGGAGTTGGATTCTACTTGAAGGCTTGATCATCTTTCTTATTTCTAGACCGCATCACATTTGGATAATTTTTTGGCAAGATATCGATATTGGTTTCCTTGACAGTTTCATGTTACCAGTTGACAGTTCTTGTTACCGGCTGTTTGGACCTATTTTGGTGATCTTGGCATGTGTTCGACCTTTTCCTGCGATCTACGTTTTATCCTTTGGATTTTTCAGAGGAATCTCTTGGCGGAGGCCGACCTTGTTTATTTTTACACGTTAGGTCTTGTTCTTCGGGTTTTGATCCTTTTTGGGCTGTCTGGATCCTTTGGATTAATATATATATATAATTGTAATTGTGCATTAGAATGGAATCAATCAAAGAATCAAGTAGCGAGATTGTGCATAGAAGATAGATCTTAATATTCAAGGTCTTGGTTGTGACCTATTCTGTATGTTCTACCAGGCCTGTGAGCCGGCTATGTTGTAACCTGGTTGTTACTAGTTGATTGTAATCAATTTTCATACAATAAAACAATTTGTTCTACATTGCCTCCATCATATCTTTGTGTTTTCATTGTATTTACTCTTGTTGACCGGTTCAGATTGATCTCTTTGAGGTCCCTCCTCACTGGTTACTGCTTCAATAGGGCCACCTTAAATAATATTTAGAAAACTGAAATTGGCTGAAATTTGCACAAAATCCAATTAAATTTAAAAATTGGGGTTTTAGGACCTAACCATTGAATTTTGAAATTTTGAATTTTGGGAAAAGGAGGGAAATTGAAAATTTGAATTTTAGGCAAGAAGACAAGTCTGAAAACAGTTACAAATCTGAAAATTAAATGTAAATCCGATTTTTGCACAAGTTGAAGTTGATGTTTGAAAATTAGGGTTTTGACAATTAACAACTTAATTTTGTAAATTTGAATTGCAAATTGAATAAGACAATGAAAGAATTGAATTTGACAAGCAGTGTAATTTTCAGATCTAAGCCAATAGATAGCAATTTTTGTAAAATACAAGTTCAATTTCAATTTTAGCAACTAGATTTTTGAATGACTTAACCACTAAGTTTGTGTAAATTGCAAGAAAATTAAATTTGTAAATGAAAAGTATGCAATAATTTTCAGTGTAAAGCATGTAAGATGTCGACTTCACCAAAATGTAATATGACAAAAAATGATGAGGGGAGATCAAATGGAAAGCTTTGCTCCCCTCGAAAGAGGGATGAAAGTTTCACAAAGGATTCCCTTCAATTTTTCACACATTACATTCAAAAGGGGTTGAATTCACTAGATCCAATCCCCAATGGTAAGAGATTGAATACTAAGTGAATTACAGTAAATTTGGAAAGTATTAGGAAAGTAAATTAACCCTCTTTTGTAATAGACTAGTTGAATTAAGCAAATCGAGACTAAGTGCAGAAATGACAAAGAAACGATTATATCTCTAGATAGAGATGCGAGATGAAGTTGTGCACTTGGAATTAGTAGTAGAATGTTGAGACGAATCTTCCCTGCAAATCTGAGCAAAAGTTGTAGGGATTGTGCGTAAGTTATGCATGGTCCTTCGAAAAATCTGCGCGTCGAAAAGGGTTTTTTCATCTCTGAATATGAAGTCTAAACCTGCAATTACAACCGCACACCTACAACCTACACACAGAAACAAGAGGAAAATATTGTTGGGATTGGGGTTTTTCCTTTAGGTCAAACCTCATTTTGGAATTAACCAAGTGGTTGTAAAATGTTGCGAGTAAATGAAAGGAAATGTCTGAAGTAAATCCACCTCAAGGAGGGGATGCAATTGAAATGTTGATACCTTTGTAGATGAATTTTCTTGAATGGATATGTGAAATAGGATGTCTTGGATGTTGATAGAAATCTCCTCTTCAATGGTTGAATACTTGTCTTGAATGCAACACCTAGCCTTGAAAGGAGACTTGAAATGCTCAATGCTTGAATGAATACTTGAATGTTTGAATGCTTGCAATTGATTTCTTTTTATGATCCACTTATTATCAACCTATGCAAATAGGAGGGGAAGTTCTCCTTATATACTTGCCAATTAGGGGTATTTAGGTAATTTCCTATCTTAGACCAACGTAGAAATTTTTTTCCTGCTCAACAATTGACAAGCCCAATGCAAGGGGGGACCAAAGGGGCCCCAAAACAGGGATAGGACAAGGGCGCCATGCCTCTGTCCTAAGAGGACATGGGTTCCATGCCCCTTTCCTATCCTAATTTAAGATAGGCAGCAGCAAGAAGGCAATTCAAAATGATAGAAAATGCAAGTTTTTGATGACATGAACATGTTTCAGGTTTTTGATCAGGCTTAAGGATTCATCCACTAATGCAAAGACCCAAATACAGTTGAAAATTGCAAGGGTCACAATTTTATGACGCTACATCTTTCAATGTTCCTTTGAGGTTAGGTTTTGCTAAAGTACTATGGCAAATAGGTTGTATACATGATAAGGAGCTGAAGGGTAGAGGCAAAGGGACCATTTCCCTAGATTATATTGTCATTCCATACTTTGCAATTATAAAAGGGGGATATGTGCATTTTGACATGCTTTTTGCACCATATTATTTAGGGGTTAATACAGTCAGACATAGTGACTCAGAGGGGTTTTACAATGTTTTCAGGGCAAAAGTAAAAAGAAGCCAACAACCCCATTAACATAATTTCCTTGAAGATATAATAAGAAATGAGTTTGATTTCATGACTCAGGATTGGAGGAAGGAAAAATGGATAGCTTTTAGGAAGTTATGGGCTATAGTACATAAAATGGATCCCAACTATGATCCATTAAAACATTTTTCTCCATTTTGTGCCAAAGTAGATTTTGTCATGAACAAATTTGATGAGTTAATTCTTGCATTAAAAGAGAAGAGAGCCAGACTTGATGATGCATGAGCATCCCTAGTTCACAACAATCTTGCATCAACCAAAAACATTTTCCTTTGTGTTTTGCTTTCTGTTTGCAGTTTCAATTTTCCTTTCTATGTGTCTCGGTTTTGGCTCATCAGATCCCGTGGAGTTGGATTCTACTTGAAGACTTGATCATCTTTCTTGATTTCAAACCACATCGCATTTGGTTCACTTTCCGACAAGATATCGCTACCGGTTTCCATGACAATTTATTGTTACCGGATTGACAGTTCTTTGTTACCTGTTGCTTGAGACCTATTTTGGTGATCTACTGGAACCCCTTTCAAAGCTTGGAGAGCCTTGGGAGTTGATTTTGATGTTCCTTGGTGTGTGGCTGACCTTTTCCCATGATCTACATTTCATCCTTTGGATTTTCCGAAGGAATCTCTTGGTGGAGGCCAACCTTGTTATTTTCATGTTAGGTCTTGTTCTTAGGGTTTTGATCCCTTTTGGGCCGACTGGATCCTTTGGATCGATATATATTTGTAATTAGGTATTAGAATGTAATAAAAGAGAGAATCAAGTAGCTAGATTGGGCATAGAAGATAGATCTTTCGATTCAAGGTCCCCATTGTGACCTATTCTACCAAGCCTATGAGTTGGTGTGGTGTAACCCGATTGTTAACCGGTTGAATGTAATCAAATTTCATGCAATAAAACTATTTGTTCTACATTGCCTCCATCATATCCATGTGTTTTCGTTGTGTTACTCTTGCTGACCGGTCCAGATTGATCTCTTTGAGGTCCCTCCTCACCAGTGACTTCTTCAAGTGGTATCAGAGTGAAGTTTTGTTACGGAGGTTGCGTGTCCTGAATTTTTTGTTGTAGGGTGGTAGATTGTGGATCCGACCTGCAATTATAGAGGACTAGCTTGAATCGATGGCGCGAAGAGGAGCTAGGTATGGTGGAATGTGTGGGAATGCAGACCCTGCTGTGATGGAGATGTTGCGAGGAATAGCAGCCCTAGTGACCTAGTGTACCAGTTGTGACCTAGTGTACCAGGCCTATGAGCCGATATGTTGTAATCCGATTGTTACCGGTTGCTTGTAATCAGATTTCATGCAATAAAACTATCTATTTTACATTGCCTCCATCATATCTATGTGTTTCCATTGTGTTACTCTTGCTGACCAGTCTGGATTGATCTCCTTGAGGTCCCTCCTCACCAGTGACTGCTTCACTTGAGGAAGTTCATGTCCAACAAGTTGAAAGAAGAAGAGTGCAACAACCTACACCCATCACGCTTGGATAAGAAACCCTCGATTTATCAAATGAGAATGAAACAACCGGACTCACCTCCTCTTTCACCTCATAGATCAGATGGGCTAGTGGAAGGTATACCTAGCTATGTGGCCCCTCCAAGGGGTGGTGTTTTTGATAAAAAGGGGAAGAGAAGAAGTAAGAAGTAAAGAGGAGAGTAGCAGTGAAAGTGGAAGGTTGGTGAGAAGAAAAGGAAAGAAGATAATAAAGACAAAGCCACCCCCAAAGGTACAAGTAAAACGTTTTAAAGGGGTCAAGATAATTGATCTTGAAGACTCAGACAAAAGTACCTCACCACCTCATGTACCTTTTTCACCTCCAAGGTAGGTAGAAGAGCAACAGGAGGAAGATGCCATTGTAGTGAAAAATGTAGAGATGCAGATTGGTGTTCCCCTCATGCCACCCTCTTTAGAATTGGATTTCACTCCTTTGGATATTCAGGGCACAACCTTTAGAGATGCTAGGAAGGAGGCATGTGATAAATTCCTTGAAGAGGAAGCCTCCGTAAGAAGCCCGACCTTCTTGCAATTTGTATGGAAAACAAAGATAGAAGAATACAAGAGGAGAAGCGATGAGAGAAAGGCCCAAGGGCAGACAGATCTAATTAGGAAAATCAGGAGGAAGTAAAAAATGAGATGATGGAATAGTTTAAAGAAATTACTGCAGATGAAGGTAGGATGATCATAAATCAGCCCGAAGTCTTAATTTTTCTAGAGTGGGATATAGATGATGTAGTGGCTTTTGATGCAATCAGGAAATCAAAAGATAAACAATTTAGTTTAGAGGAAGAAGCAAGGTTGGCACTGAAAGCATCTAAATTTGTAGATGATTATGCAACCTTGGCAATATGGGCACTAGAATAAGGGCCTAAGAGGCCTAATATCAATGATATAAATCCAAACTTGAGGGGAAGCCTCATTATAAAAAAAGATCCTTTGATACATCAAACGTTGAGGCCTCGAAGTTAGTTGTTGATGTGTCCAAATTGGCCCATGAAACTTCAATGAGGGAGGCTAAAGAAAAGGAGGAGTTAATGAAGAAGTTTGAAAATATTTTCAAATATTATAATGCAGTTCAATAGAGGTGTGTGGAACTACAAACTAAGGTTCAAATTCTTGAGCAAAGACAAATAGGAGCATCTTCTTCAGCTCCTACAATTGCATCATCCCCATTAACGTTTAGATCTCTACCTGTCTCAAATGTAAATGCTGCAGTTCAATTTGACAGTGAGATTGATTTTCCAATCACACCATTAGTGCCATATGTAGATGAAGAGCCTGAACCCACTAGATCAATTGACCCAACAAGAGCTCAAATTTTGGAGAAAGTAAATAAGTTGGAAAATAAGCTAAAGGAGTCAGATGATTAGTCTGCCATTAAGAAAAAGGAGATAGTTATCTAAGTGATGACTCATTTGAATGAGAAGGTGGATAGTAGACTAAATAGAATTTATTCTTTATATTCTTTATTGTTTAATTCTATTCAAAATTTTGACAAAGATAAGGAAGTAGCAATCTCTTTGTTTACAAAATGGTGACAAAGGGGAAATGAACTTAGAGTAATTTCAATGGCTTCCAAATACCATTGTGAGAGGCCACCCACACTTCAACCAACCTATTTGTTGGTAAAGTCAATGCAGGAAACTCAGATGCTGCCAGAAAATATAGAAAGAAAAATAAGAGTGTTGATGAGAAGCTTCAGTGAACTGAATGAGACACTTCTATCAAGTATTGAAGATGGGAGTGGGGCAATCAAGCCTTTACAATTTTGGAAAGAAGAGGAAGATGTTGGCATTTGCATGAAGATTGCATTAATGATATGTTATGTTGTCATTGATGTCAATTGAAGTGGTAATGGTATTTATGATATTGTTTTTGTTATTGATATTGTCTTGTAACTGGTACGAAGAGCTTGGAGGAAGATGTTGTAAACCGGTATGTTAGTTTGTGAGATGAACCGGTAAACCGGTGTATAAGGTTAAACCCTTTCTATGCAATGTAACCGGTAAACCCCACCAGTTGTTTTTGTTAAACCCTAACCGATGAAGTTTGTTGGTTTAAGATCTAATGATGAGCGACAATGATAGTGACACGTGTGATCATTGCATGAAGATTAGTTCAAATTGTTTTGGCACGTTTGTTTGTTTGTTTGATTGTCTAGGGAATGAGAAAAGTGGATTGCATCTAATGCATAACGCGTGATGAGTTACAAGTCCGATGAAGAGGTGATCATGGAGCGGTTGGAATTTTCTTGAAGAATTGTATAGATTTCTATGTAAATCCAACAGTCACACTTGAACATATTTGTTTGTAATCTCTGTTAGAGAATTAGGTTTTTGTTGTGTTACTGACCTAATTGATTTGTATTTAAGGTCGATGAAGTTGTTTGTAAAGTTGTTGGCAAAGTGTTGGCTGAATCAGTTGAGTGTGTGGTTGCCTAACCGAAGAATGGATCTGCAGTTTGAGTAAAGGCAGATTGAAGCTTAAAAGGATTTGATCAAGAAAATGTAGTGCTATTTAGAAAGATCAAGAAAATCTGTTGTTTTCTAACAATTACAGTAGAAGTGAAATCCCCTAACCGAGTAAGCTCTAACAAGCTTGGTTACTTCTTAAATCCTCTAACAAGGTGATCCATTAGCTTGGATTCTCAAATCCTCTACCGAGGTTACTCCTAACAGGGTATTTTCTTTTCATCAAGGCATTTTGTAAATCCCTTAACCGGGTGATTCCTAACAGAATCAGTTCTTAACAGGAGTTATTGTAAAAGATTTAACAGGCTTGGCTCCTAATAGGGCAAACTTCAGAAGAGTTCAGATAGCTATCTTGTGAGTCTCCTCTCACCGTGGTTTTTACCTATTTGCGTTTTCCACATATAAATATTTGTGTCAAGTGGTGAATGTTTTTGTGGTTATGATCTTATTTGTTGATTTGATTGACTACCTAACTATTTTGATAGGGCATAATAATTGGAAGCATTGAGAGATGGAATATGTTGATATATGATTAAGCATTTGGATGTTGACAAGATTGAAGTTTTTTATAATAATTAACCGGTTGATGTTGAGTGTTGATCTTGATAGTGAAAGTTTACTTTGTGAGTTTGAATTTGAGATTGGGAAGTTTGTATCAGTTTTTCAATTTACTGATTCACCCCCCCTCTCAGTAATCTACCGGGTACTTATTCTTTCATCATACCATCAATTGGTATCAGAGCATCTCAGGTCCTCTTAAATCTAAAAGCCTAACAACTTGAGGAAAATATCTTGGAGATCATGATGAAGAAGGAAGGTCCAAAGTTCAACAAAGATAACTATAGGATATGGAGTGACAAAATGAAGATTTACATTAAGAGTTTGGGAAGTCAGTATTGGGATCATGTAGAAACTCTGTATGTTACACCTACTTGAACTCTGACTGGTGATCAAAAGAAAGAACATCAAGAAAAGCATCAAGCATTGGAGGCTATTATCAGTTCCCTGTCTGATGCTGAATATGTAGATGTTCATGGTCTTGAAACTGCATATGAAGTATGGAAAAAACTTGAAGAGATTTATAGAGGTGATGAACATGTTAAGATTGCTAAAGAGGAGAGCCTAAGAGGAAAGTTTGATGACATGAGAATGTCTGAAGGTGAGAATATCTAGTAGTATGGTCAAAGGATAAAAGAGATGGTGAAATAAAGAGTGCAGGAGGGAAAGTGGAAGATGCCACAGTGACCAGTAAGGTATTGAGAACCCTGCTACCGGTCTATGCTATCCAAGTTATATCTATTCAGCAGCTGAAGTCCATTGACAAAACTAAGGTAACTCTTGACTCTATCATTGGCAAACTTACTGCTTTTGAATTAAATGGTTATGATGGCAGTGTACAGAAGTCAAAATCTACAGTCAGAGCTTCTGTCTCTAACCCATCTATGAGAAAAAAGTAGAGATACTTGTCATGGTTATGAATCTAGATCCAACAAAGATGCTGATGACGAAGACAACCTAGTGGAACTTGAAGCGTTATTGGCAAAACGACTGCCAAGAGGCACTGGTAAATATAGAGGTAAACTACCTTTAAAATGTTTTGCATGCAATAAGATTAGTCATATAGCAGCTAATATTCCTAATGGTGAAAATGAATATAAGAGAGACAAATTCAAGAAGTATAAGGGCAAAGGAAAGATAGATTGTCTTATAGCAGTTGACAGTGGTATTACTGATGAAGAATCTAATGATGATGCTAGTGAAGATATTGTGTTTGTAGCTATTAAGGAAGAGATATCAGATCATAAGGCATTAGTGTCCAGGATAGATAACTCTGCTTTTTGGATGATTGATAGTGGTTCTTCACATCATATGACTGGTGATCGGAGAAAATTTATTTCCTTGAAGGAATTTGATGGTGGTGTTGTCAGATTTGGCAATGACTCACGCTGAATGGTTAAAGGTAAGGGAGTTATTTCTCTTAATGGGTAGAGAAGTGCTGATGAGGTCTATTGGGTTGAAGGCCTAAAGCACAATCTTTTGAGTGTGGCACAACTTAATGATAGAGGATACCCACTGGAGTTTAGAAATGGTATGTTCAAAATCTTTGACAACAAAAGTGAATTTATTGAAACTGGGAAACAAACCAGAGGTAATCTATTTCATCTTAATCCTAAAATTAGCAACTGTTTGATTGCAAAGATAGATGATAGCTGGATTTGGCATAGGATATTTTGTCATATAAACTTTGATAACATTGTTAAAGTTAGCAAGTCTAAGACAGTAAGAGGTCTGCCTTAGCTAGACAAACCGGTTAATGCTCTTTGTAAAGAATGTCAGTTAGGAAAGATGACTCCTTCAACTTTCAAGAGCAAGTCCTTCTCAGTAGAGTAGTTGTTAGATTTGGTTCATAGAGATCTATGTGGACCAATAAGAACAAGAAGCATTCAAGGTGATAGATATTTCATGATCTTCACTGATGATTGTTCAAGGATGATGTGGGTCACATTCTTGAAGGATAAGAATGAAGCTTTTAGTAAGTTCAAGGCATTCAAGGCCTTAGCTGAGAAAGAGAGTGGCAAAAAGATAAAATGTCTGAGAACAGATCAAGGTGATGAATTTACTTATGAGGAATTCACTGTATTGTGATGAAAATGGTATCAAGCGTATCTTTCTGCACCAAGGACACCACAAAAAAATGGTATAGCAGAGAGGAACAACCGGTCAGTGGTTGAAGCTGCTAAGACAGTTTGATACAAGGAAGTGTAGCGAAAACATTTTGGAAAGAAGCTGTAAGTACAACTGTCTACACAATGAACCAAGTTTTGATGAAAATAGGTAAGGACAAGACCCCTTATGAATATTGGTATGGAAGATCACCCAATGCTAGCTATTTTAATATATTTGGCAACAAATGTTTTATTAAAAGAGGTGATTACATAAGCAAGTTTTAAGCTAAGAGTGATGAAGGTATATTTATTGGCTATTCCACCAAGAGTAAGGCCTACAAATGATTCAACAACCAGACACAAAGAATTGTTGAGAGTGCCGATGTTCATGTAAATGAATGTCCTGAAGTTTCAGATGGAACCAGTTCAGAGAAAAAGGATGAAGACCCTTGCATTTTTCTTTTGGAACCTGAAACTGTTAAATCAGAAATCCGTAAAGAAAATCCTGATGTACTTGTTCAATCAGAACAAATAAATTCAGAAGAAGATGACAATGAAGAAGCTGAACCTGAAGAGAATGATCATGTTATTCCTAGGTATGCGAGACTGAACCACAGTCCTGAGCAGATTATTGGGGACAAGGATGCTGGAGTACTAACTAGAAGGAGAATAAGAGAGAATTCTTGCATGATCTCCACCATTGAACCTAGAAGTGCTAAGGACGCATTTGGTGATGATTATTGGGTTAAAGCTATGGAGGAGGAATTTGATCAAATTGAGAAGAACAACACTTGGACCCTAGTACCCCGACCGGTAAACAAGAATGTTATATGTACTAAATGGGTATTCAGAAACAAGTTAAATGAAGATGGTGTTGTAGTTCGCAACAAGGCAAGATTAGTTTGCAAGGGTTATGCTCAAGAAGAAGGAGAAGATTATGGTGAAAATTTTGCACCAGTAGCGTAAAGTGCTATGATGAGTTAGTTGTTGTGACATTCCTTAAATGAAATATTTTGTAACTGAATTATGGGTAACTGGTCACTTTTGAATGATAGGTGTGTCCTCTGGCCTGTAGCTTGTTTGCTCCCTTATTTTCTATCAAAGAGAATTCAAGGCCAAGAGACAGGGTTCCGAATTTGATGTTTGTACTGAGTCTTGCTAAGTCAGAGTCATAGGTCCCATGTAGAAAATTTTAAGATGAAAAGGAGCAAGTTGTAAATATTTTCTAGAGCGAAATAGAATGATTCTTGTGTCATATTTTATGCAGGTTTTGAAGGACTGAATTGTATATTGTTTTATGACATATATAGAATTTGAATAAATGAAATAGAATTCAAGTTTATTTCTCTCCAGTGTTTGATTTTGTTATCTTTTGAATGAAAGTGAACCGCGAATTTATTTCTTTCAATGCATTGTTGTGATGCATGTGATTTGTGTTTATGCTTTGATCCAAGGGATCAATTAAATGCTTGAACAAAATTGTAGAGTGGAAGGGTTTGTGCAGGGATTTAGATGAGTAGTTTGGGCTTGGATTGTAGTTGAGATGCATTGTAAAGAAATATATTCTTAGATAAGTATGCTATGAAATAAATTTAGTTGTAATTCACCTTATATTTTATAAATTTGTCTTCCCAATAGAATAAGGCACTGGTCACAACTCGTATTAAGTCTTTATGGTCAATTTGTGCTTATTCCACCTGTATTTGTTACACAATTGTTGATTATCAGAATACATTTCAGTTTTTGTATGTTATTTCATGTTGTACCAATCTCATACTCTAATAGGTTGAGGATCACTCGAAAATTCGCCATTCTTGAGCATTCTCCCTCTTTGTTGAGCCTTTATATGGGATATTCTACTTAGTTCTGGTGAAAATTGTAAGTATGGTGCAAAGATTACTGATTCACCAAGGGATCATCCTCTCGGGTCTCGTAGAGGCCAAAGTGTAGAAGGATTAGCAGAATCCTTGTCATATGCTAGTCCAAGTTCTTGAAGATATTGATAGTTGGAGTTGGCTTCTCCATAGATAATATGAAGAATCAACTTAGTTTTTGCCTCTTGCAGTGTAAACCCCATTCTAGGGCACCAACAAGATAATTTGTGGATGGGACTAACCTAGGGTAAAAGCACAATGTTGTGTCACACTTTTATAAAGGAAGTGGCCAATACAACTAAAACTATTTAATTTCGACTGCATAAAAGTGATATTTCTAAATTGAATTTCAAAATGATGTAAACTGATCAAATATAGAAATATCAATGAAATTTATGTCTGTTAATTTTTTATTTTTATTTTTTAAAAAATTGACATTTTTTTCTATATATTCAAAGACAAATTTTTTATTGCTGAAAAATGCTAAAAAACTAGGGGTTCTAGTCGGCGTCATCAAACAAAAATGAAAATGAACTTCTTCTTCTTCTTCTTTTTTTTTTTTCCAAATAAAGGATATATATATGCAGTGTTGAAAAAAAAAATAATTAAATTTTGATGTATATTTTTCTCGTAATAATATTTTAAAGTCCAACATAGCTAAATTTGGTAGTTTTCATTCGAGGTTGCCTTTTGTCTACTAAATTTATCATAAAAAAAAAATTATACCCTTTTGGAGAATCAAAAGATTCTCTCATCTAATGAAAAATATATATTTTTAAATTTTTTTTATCATTTAATATTTTTTTTCTAATTTCTAATTAGCTTCTTTTTGAACTTAAAAAACCTACTCACAATGTTTAATTAATATAAATATTAAAATTAATCAAAATACTAAAAAAATTATATATCCAGATTCGTGACTTCGAGCTCTACAAAAGGGCATTTTTTGATTTTTGTAAAAAAATATTTTGCTTGAAGAAACATTGAGCAGAAATGAAAAGTTTCAGAAATGCAGACAAAATAAGTGATTTGGCCGCCACAACACCTACCACATAGGTGAGTTCGGTCGAACTATTCTAAGTTTAGGTGCTCACAAAAATCAAGATAATGTAACCAATAGTTTGGCTGAACTGAGTTTGGTTGAACTTGTGATGCCACTTAGGCGCATGCTTGTGCCATTGGGTGCCATATGGCAGAGGAATAGTCTGGTCGAACTGCGCCCAGTTAGTCCCAAGTGCGACACAGGTTTGTGCTTTTGCCCCCTATTTGGTCATCCAGTTATTAACTTTATGGAATGATTTAGAAATAAAATAAATGCTTAGTTTACCAAATTGAACAATGAAGTGGGTGGATATACGACTCACACTCGAAGTATTGGGTGATGAATTCTTTGGCCAAAGTAGTATAGGTTGCCACTATCTACACCATCGGTTCACTGTGATCCAAATTTACATATTAGACAGAGAATGCCACACATGTAAGTTGTAGCCAATGTATGGCAGCTCTAGATATATAGGATATGACACTATACTCAAAAGGCTATTATTATGAGGTTACCAAACCAATCTCTTTGTCGAAGGGTCGGTCTGCTTCAATTAGAAGAGGCATGGGGGACTATAAAGTCTTGGTTGAGTGGAAAAGCGCTTGAATGTTGCTCTTCCTCATGCAGTTGGCAGCCAGAATTTGAGGACGTATGCCAACAAGGACATTTGGACCATTTGTTTCTCTTATGTTTCATTAAGCTCATAGAAGCTATGTATGTACTTAAACATTCATAAAGTAAATGAAAATTTGAGAAGGAAAATGTAAATATTTTCATGCGATTATGAATATGATATTTTATATTATTATGATAAAATGGAAAAAGTTGAAATGGGAATTATTTCAAATATGCATCTTGTTTATGAAATGGAGAGAAATTTTTTATTTCTTGTATGTTGGTAATCTATTCCTTTCACATGCAGGTCAAAACTTAGTAAATTGAATGGGTAGAATAATGTGCATGTTGCGTATAAGTCATCTTTTATGGCGAAGCTAGGAAGAGGAACCTCAACCTCAAATAGACATTTATCTACCCAAGGTCTTGACTAGTTGACATATTATATAGTCCAAGATTTAGCCATGAAATTAGCTCTTTTAGGAAATTTACTTAGTATCCTAAGAGAAATAAAATTTTCTCTAGCATTTGTATCTATTAGTACTGTTATGGGGTTTCCCATAGAGAATACTTGGAGTTTCTACTAGACTAAATTGATATTCAGCCTATCAGTTATCCACCACAACATGTATCCTCTGCTAAAATACCGCTTGCTGTGGTGGCAGAGGATTTCTTTGTGGATTCTCTCCCTATGTTTTTGTTGGGCACTGATTAGCATAATGTTCTCCTCCACATGTGTAAAACCCCCCATGGTGTCCTCTCTTCTCTGTCCCTTTGTTATTTACTTCATTGTCCTTTCTAGACTTGTTGAACCCTTTTTGATCTCTTTTGGATTCTTGCTGAGCTCCCTTGAACCCTTTTCCATTTTTGTTGTTAGACCCATACCTATATCCCTTCTTTTTAAAAGTGTGGGAGGATTGAGACCAATTATTCTTTTTCTTATTTCTATCCCTGATAGACTCATCTTTTCAAGCTTTAGCTTCTGTGTGATGAACTTCTCATAGGTTTTGCCTATTGTTGTAGGGGCTAGGACATCTACTGATTCTCCTATGTGTTAGGCCGAATATGGAAAGCTAATGTACTGAGAGGGGAGGGGTGAATCAGTACTCCAAAACATTTCTTGAATAATAACTTTACTGTTATGCATAAACAGAATAGTGCAGTAACATAAAATAAAGTTAAAACAAATAGATAACAATCATACATGATTCACTCCATAACACATATATTTTGGTTACGCAGAAACTTTTGGTTAGAGAGAAAAACTGCAGTGGGGATGGCACCCACAACTTCACTACTGCAATAATAAAGAGTGCTCAGTTAGAGCTACATATTAGCTATTTTTGATAGCTTACCCTATTAGGAGTAACAAGATCTGTTAGATCTACCTTGCTAAAGGATTTTACAACATTTATTCTGAATGCTGCACCTGGTTAGAGGCTTTACAATTTATAGACTTGATTAGAGTCTTTTACCCTGTTAAAGGTTTCTCTTTCAACTTCACAATATGACAATAAAATCATTACAACTATCTGCGACTTTACATCTGAAATGTTATAGGAGATTCTATGTGCTCAGAATAGATTACCTTGCTTATAGCATACCTCGGTAACCCATATAGTAACTCAGTAAACCCTTCTGTTTACTCTGTTCTTCGACTGTTCTCTGAAAACCTTCTCGATGACCTCTGTGTCTCTGTAAGAGTCTTCTTACACTCATACATACACCCTTAACTCATGCTGTATAAATAGATCTCTTAAGACGGTGATCTACTTCATTGCTTCGATCTTACAAACAAGATTCCTCAAATGAATTACTATACAAAATATTTCATTGGTTAGATTGATCTCAAAATCATACACAATCTTCTAGTGCAATTTCCAATGTGATAACAGTTAGATGTGCCTCGATCTTGTAACACGTTTTCATATGCATGTCCAGGTTCAATGTATCTGGTAACACGTTTCACTCAGTGTATATCAACTCAGTGTGTCATCTTTGTTGCTCGGTAGCTATAAAAAGATACTCGGTAGACAGCTCGGTGTATACTGCGTTCTGTGACTGCTTTCCTCTATAATCGACTAGACTGTGCATACCGACTGCATGATTTGGTAGTGTTAACCGACTAGAGTATATAGTATGACTTTGAATATAAAAACTAATGACAATTTGATAAGTAGTAACAATCTCCCCTTTTGACATTAGTTGAGATGTTTGACAAAAACTACTTTCAAAGTCATAACTCAAAAATCTATATACTTTGCAAAATGACTATACTTGACAGTATATACAATAGTCAATGAAATAGTATATTCAGATATACTCCCCTTATCATTATACTGATTTTGCATGCTCGGTTTTGTGCTTGTGTGCTCTGCTTACTCTGCATACTCTGCTCGGTATACTCCCCCTGTATACAATACTCCGAATACTATATCAAAACTGTACTGTATTACTCCCCAAATATATTGTATCACTCCCCCTTTTTGACAAACATCAAAAACTTAGTTTCCATCTGGGGGTGGTAACTGGTCAAAAATGGATTTGTACTTTTTCAAGGTGTCGTGAGAGCGACAGAGAGGGCATCTTTTACACTTTCCATTAAAGAATTTTGTGCTTGAATATCAACCAATAGTGATATTAAGCCATCAAGAGTGCTTCCCTCTTGTGTAGTAGATAGGCGTGTGGCTTGGTTAATCTGTTCTTGAACTGATGAAAGATGAGGAAGGAATAATGTCTGGAGTGTCATTATATCCATCCTGATCTTATGTTCTTCATTTCTTAGTTCCAATTGTTGAGCCATGAGCTGTTGAAGCTTGGTATAAAAATTCTGAACTGAATTGAGCTCTGGAGTCGACTTATTTGAGAGATTGATGATTTCTTTCTCAATTGCATCAGTTTTATTCTTGATATCTTTAATGAATATAGAAAATGTACAAAGTTTATGAAATAAATAAAGAATATGCTTGAGTTGAGGGGATAACTCAGCAATAAATTTGACAAGTTTGACTTTGCCAATAGCGAGAGCTTTCTGTACCTCTTCTATTATTTTTGTAGTAAGCTCCTTGTCTTTTAGCTTGCTCAAATACTCAGATGCATCAACTCCGGATGTTTCTATTTGATTAAGGAGTTCATCTAGTTGAATGTGGATGGCTGCATCGGTTGACACTTTAGCTGTAGGTAGCATATCTAATAGCAGTGTCTTCACCTTCTGAAGTACTTTATTCTTCTTTTGTATGGCCATCTGCTTTTCTTGTTTGGCCTTAGCTTTGCATAGTTCACCAAAATCAATAAGTGCTTGTCCCTTCAATTTTGATATATCCACATTGGGCAACACTATTGGTTTAGATAAATCAACTTTGAAACTATGCTTTTCACTTTCTTCTCTTTACCTTTGGTTGGTTGGACCAAGACAATAGCTTGAGAGGCTTGCTGACCCTCGGTAGGTTGCTTAGTAGAGGCAACACTTTGGTCAGTTCCTGTAGCTGCTGTGGTGTCTTTTGGTGCCTCGGTACTAGGTGTCTCAGCTGCTACATTTTTGGTGCTCGAAGGTGCTTGAGAGGTCTGTTCTAGAGTAGTATCTTCTCCTGTTGTAGACTTTTGACTTTTGGTGCCTTGTACTGTATCCTGAGGAGCTTCGGTAGAGATAGGTGGATTGATCGGTGGATAAGGCTGAACTTGTTCTAAAATAGATTCACTAGATACAAGTTTTGCATATGTAGTGCCTTCTATCATTTCCTGCTCTGGTTCCTCTGTATCCATGACATCTTCATCTATTTGAATAGTGTCACCCGGGTCTTGTTTGGTAACATCAGGACCGTGCTCGGTGACATCAATGATTTCAACTATAGATTGTTCACCGACATCCTTTATTTTGAATATTTCCTGCCATTTTGCTTTTGTCTCATTCTCTACGTCAATGTATAGCCCATTCATCAGTTTTAAGGCTCTTTGTTTGACAAGAAATTTTGAATTGTAGGTTGTCAAATGGTCCTTTATTTTTGCTATAGACATATTAGGAAATAGATGGACTAGACTTCTTTCTCTGATTTGTTTCACTGAGTCCATTGCATACTTCCACCTATTATCAATATGTAAGTAAAGTTCATTTGGAAGTGACTTTACTAGTTCCAATGGAGCTAACCGGAACTTTAGAAGTGTGCAGATGATAGCTTCTTCAATTTGTTGCTTCTCATCATTATTTCTAGTTTCATACTTGACAAATCTAAAGGAACTAAATCTGCCATATTCTTTCAGATTGGCATAGAAGTTATCAACACTATGTATATTTACCTTCTTGCTCTTGACAATCTGGAATTTGTTGGCATCCTCAGATTTTGTATCACTAGACTCTTCTGCCAAAATGAGTCTCCGAGTAGATTTCTTGTATGTCTTGGTTACCTTGGGAACAGTAACACTCTTTTGTTTCTTACTCGGTGATGCTGCTGATGCTCTTGTATTAAGTCTCTTTGTTGGAGGAGTCGGTAGGGCCTTTGAAGTGTCTAGTTTCTTTCTTTTCAACACTTTACCCTTAGGCAATTCAGTGCTCAGTGTTATATCTGCCTCTTGAGCTTCTGATTCCTCTTCGGTGAAGGCAAGAGTGCCTTTGACGGGTGTGGAGGAAGAATCTTCTCCGAATTTCTCCGTTAAAACCTTTATCATCTTTGTTGCTTTTCTTGTAGCTTTGGGTACTACGATGCTCATTTTTACTTTTCCCTTCACCTCTTCATAGGTTCCATACCTCAGCTCGGTAGCATGCCTTGGTAATGTAAGATATGCATCAATTTGTTGTTGTGTGATATCAAAGTCAATCTCGTAACCCATAGGTGGCAAATATTAAGTTCTTGGTTCCACAACATTCACATAATAGTAGTCAGTGTCTACCTCAAAGCATATATCATCTTTATATTTCTCCACTAGCTGGGGTGGAATCCGGTACCTGTTGTGCATTTTCTCCTGAAATTTACTGAAATAATCATCCATTATATCATTGAAATTATCACCTAGTTTCTTGATAAAGTCATTAATCTGATGGGTGATTGGTCGGTGTAGCTCCCAAACTACTTTACCGATTGATGGAAAGAATTTTTCAAAGTAGAAAAACATGCATACAAGAAGTGAACCAAACTTTAGTGTGTTTGTCAAGTTGTTCTTCTTTGGCTTCCTTATTGTGTTCAGATTATCAAACAGGTTCTTTAGTAACACTTCACATAAGTCAACTTTCATTCCCTTTTTCGCAATTTTATAAGCTAAGTCAACTGCTGCATAGGGTACACTGTTTTCCCTTGCTGATTGAAAGAAACAGTAACCGATTACTCTAATGGCAAACCTAAGTTCTGCATCAGTGACATTGTTCAGTTTCAGTCCTTTGTAATCAGATTCTACTCCGGTTAAACTGATTAATTCCTTCTGTGATATCATCTTTTGAGCTCGTGCATGATCATAGATAGGATAACCGGTGATCACATGAATGATTTCCTTGGTGATTTTAAATGGTTGCTCTTCTAGCCACATGAAATCATCATGAACTCTGCTCAAAACAAACTTGACCCATTGGGGCTTCAACACATGAGGATAGGTTAGGGCTTCAGTCAATCCTTTGATTTTGATGTGTTCATACTTGCTGTTTAATACACCATCGGTACATAGTTCATCATAGGTGTCTCTTATTTCAACATGACCGAGTTCTTCAACACGACATTTGGTGAAGAATCTCATATCTTCGACTAACAAGACTCGATCCGGGATGAGTGAAAAGGCGGTTTTGTCATCTGGTTTGGAGGCAACTTTAGGAGTCAAAGAGTATTTCAGTGAGGGCTTCTCTACATTCTTGACAATAATGGGATCTTGGATCTTGGGCGCCATTGAAGATTTCAGGTAAAAACTTAGCAAACTATCCTTAGGGTTTGACGGTTTACAAATGGTAGACACTTCACACTCATCAGATAATAACAATTTGATAAGATTGGTAAGCTAGCTTAACAATGCGATGAAATTTGATGTAAATTCCTTGAATTCGCTTTGAATGAGGTTTGATCACCTTGATTCGCTCTGCTCTGCTCCTTCGAAAACTTGGTGAATGAAAATGACCACGAAAATACTTTTAAGTACACAAAATACCTTATCGGGCTCTGTGCGGGTTAGGTTAAAAACATTAAATGCACTCGGTTCGCCTTTAACCGATTTACTCTTTTTTTTTTCATTTTAACCGAGTAACCAAATTTCCTTCATTTACCGACTTGATAGGCTTCCTGTATTCACCGACTTGATAGGTTTCCTGTAAAGTACTTTTGATAGAATTTCAAACTTACTAATGCATCTTGACTATGCAGATTTTGAATTTAGTACATAATAGAATATGAACTGTTATGATTTTAACCTTTAGAGAATGCAGTCCCTTAATACCTTTTTTGATTACTTTGGAATAGGTGCACCTAACTCGTTAGGTAAGGTGCTTTCTTCATTTGACATGATTTCCTTCTTTTTCCAAATCATCTTTAATTTCTCTTTTATTTCATCAGTGTCTCCTCTAGGTTGATCTTTGCAATCTCTAGCTAAATGTCCAACTTTGTGACAATGAAAACATGCCATACCGAGATTTCTCCATGATCTTCGATTGTTCATTCCAAACCTTATAAAACAGTTGGCACTAATATGTCCATATCTTCCACAACATTCACACCATATCCTTGTATTGTAATCCCATGGTACTGCTGCATATTGTTGGTAAGGATTTGTATAAGTTCGGTAACCTCTAGTGTTTGCTCTGTGTGTAGACCACATGTAGCTATTTTGCTTAAGCCAACACTTCTCAGTACTATGTCCATATCTATTGCAGTTTCTACAAAACCCTTTGTATTTTGCCTTCTGATAGTTGTTAACAGACTTTGTCCTACATTGGTTAAATGTGTGACCATATTTATTGCAATTGTAACAATAACCATTGGACTTAGTGATATTTAGTTGCTTTCCTTTTCTGATTTGGCACATGTTGGCAGTGTGACCTTGATTTCCACAGTAGTAGCAAATAGGCTTCTTTCGTTTGATGTTATTCCTATTTCCAACTTGCTTTGATTATTCTCCTCTCTCAGTGGTATGAATTCCTTTCTCGGTAGAGTCTTTTCCTTTGTAACCGAGTCTTGCATCTCTGTTGGGTCTTCTTGTATTTAGTTGATCGTCCAACATCTTTGATGCTTCATAGCTCTTCTTCAGTGTTTCTTTAGATTTCTTCTCTATTTCAAGTTCATTGGTCAACCTTGATACTTCGAGTTTCAATGCTTGATTTTCATCATTCTTCAGAATTGCTTCATGATGTGCATAACCTAGTTGATCTATCATATTTTGTTGAATCCCAGTCAACCTTATGATTTCATTATTTTTATCAAATACTAAGACTTCAAGTTGTTGTTTCTCTCTTTCTAGATCTCTTATTTTATCCTCAGCTATCCTTAATGCATCTAGATTTTCAGTCATCTGTGTGTTGAAATGTTCATGTTCTCTTTTCATTGCTTTTAGTTGATCAACCAATGCTTTGTTCTTTTCTTTCAATACCCCAATCATTTCTTCAGTCTCTTCAGATATACTGTTCTTAGATGATGTCTCAATTTGTTCTGCTAACTCTTGAGAATCCTGCAAGTCATTAGATAATCTTCTTCTTACTTTCAGAGATTTTTGCATTTGCCTTTGCATGTCTGCAATTACTTGATTAGCATGGTCCAACTCTTCTTGCAGATACACAATCCTCCGAGATTGTTTGTAGCCTTCCATTGATAAGATCTTTCTCTTTAGGTAGTTAAACCCTTTTCCAAGATTCAAGCTCTGATACCAATTGTTAGGCCCAATATGGAAAGCTAATGTACTGAGAGGGGAGGGGTGAACCAGTACTCCAAAACATTTCTTGAATAATAACTTTACTGTTATGCATAAACATAATAGTGCAGTAACATAAAATAAAGTTAAAACAAATAGATAACAATCATACATGATTCACTCCATAACACATATATTTTGGTTACACAGAAACTCTTGGTTAGAGAGAAAAACTGCAGTGGGGATGACACCCACAACTTCACTATTGCAATAATAAAGAGTGCTCGGTTAGAGCTACATATTAGCTATTTCTAATAGCTTACCCTATTAGGAGTAATAAGATCTATTAGATCTACCTTGCTAAAGGATTTTACAACATTTATTCTGAATGCTGCACCTGGTTAGAGGCTTTACAATTTATAGACTTGATTAGAGTCTTTTACCCTGTTAAAGGTTTCTCTTTCAACTTCACAATATTACAATAAAATCATTACAAATATCTGCGACTTTACATCTGAAATGTTATAGTAGATTCTATGTGCTCAGAATAGATTACCTTGCTTATAGCATACCTCGGTAACCCATATAGTAACTCAGTAAACCCTTCTGTTTACTCTGTTCTTCGACTGTTCTCTGAAAACCTTCTCGATGACCTATGTGTCTCTGTAAGAGTCTTCTTACACTCATACATACACCCTTAACTCATGCTGTATAAATAGATCTCTTAAGACGGTGATCTACTTCATTGCTTCGATCTTACAAACAAGATTCCTCAAATGAATTACTATACAAAATATTTCATTGGTTAGATTGATCTCAAAATCATACACAATCTTCTAGTGCAATTTCCAATGTGATAACAGTTAGATGTGCCTCGATCTTGTAACACGTTTTCATATGCATGTCCAGGTTCAATGTATCTGGTAACACGTTTCACTCAGTGTATATGTGTCATCTTTGCTACTCGGTAGCTATAAAAAGATACTTGGTAGACAACTCGATGTATATTGCGTTCTATGACTGCTTTCCTCTGTAATCGACTAGACTGTGCATACCAACTTCTCTGTGTATACCGACTACATGATTCGGTAGTGTTAACCGACTAGAGTATATAGTATGACTTTGAATATAAAAACTAATGGCAATTTGATAAGTAGTAACACTATGTGGTTATTGAGACACATGATGAATTTTCTAATCTAGTACTTTTCATCAGTTTGAAATTGGGGCACATATTTGAGTAATCGGGTAAACTTATCTTAGTATGCATGAACAGAGAGTTCCCCTTGTCTCAATTCTTGGAAATTTGTCAGTAACTACTGAAAAAATAGTCATGGTAACCATCTTTGCCTAAAGACCTCCACAAACCTATCCCAAGTTACATCAACTGACCTTAGGCCTAATTCGGCCTTCTTGTTCTCCCACTAACCAATAGCTTCTCTTGTTAATTGATAGGTCCCCCAAATTGCTTTCATGTTCTTGGTATAATCTTGGATCTTGAAATATTTTTCCATTCAGGTCAACCATACCTTAGCCGTGTGCTTGCCTCTGACCCATCATATTTAGGTGGTTTGACTTTTTTCATGTCATTTGAAATGACACCAGTTACATGTTTTTCCTTTCTACGTTGAGTATGGGATTGTTCCCCCCATGCGCACTCTGATGAGTGCATTATTGTTCAGAAAAACGCTTTGTACTAAGACTCATGTTCCTCATTTATGTTTTCAATTCGACCCCCTCCCCTTTGCTCTAGATTTTGGAGTCTGGTTTGGGTATCTTGCATCATGAGCAAAAGTGTATCTAACTTGGCCACTGGAGACTTTGGTGTTCTAGATTCTCCTTTGCTCTCTTGCATGTTGGTCATCCTACTATTACTTTAGCTGCTTGTTAATTAAACATTTGTTCAATCTCAATATTCTATATACATTATGTCTATTTGCTGATAATTGAAACAAGAGATACACACAACAAAATTAATATTATATTATTCACTCCAAAATTTTGCTTTTTACATTATATATATAATGAAGGGCTCCATCTAAGAGCTAATATCACTTTCAGTAATGGGCTCTTCTTGCCCTTCAAACTCAAAATAAGGAACTAATCTGAATCTCAGGGTAGGTACACCAAGTTCACTTGAAGCAACAATTTTTTTTTATTTTTTATAGTAGGGTTTCTAGTTTAATTTCAATTTAGGTTTTTTCTTGGCTAGAATAGTTGCTCGAACTGTTTCTCTTCTCAAAGCTATTAAAGGTTGTCTTTCTCTTTTAAGTTTCTTGAGTGCATCTAAAATATTTTTTGTGTTAGAGGGTAGGGAGAAACATGAGTGGTCATGTTTCGAATGTTTTTCTCTCCAAAGCTGAGAGTAAACTATATTTCAAGCTCTCTTACATTTGGTGCTACTAATCTGCATCCTAGAAAAAACTAAATGCATCATTTCATTTTTTATTTATATCCTAAATTTTTTCTTTGTGGTGGTGATCCCTAGGTTCATTGTCGAACCTATTGGCAATTGACACTCAGTTGGTGCATACTGATGCATGAATACCGGTCTAGGGTTGTCATTGATGACAACTCTCCTTGGAAATCCTATCCATAAGGATATTAAGTAGCAGAACAACTTCCTACACTAATCTTGAGAGGAGGGTAATGCAAAAAATTTACAGATCATCAGAACAGTTACAAAAAATAGAAATAGATTTAATAACATTCAAACCATAACACATTGATTTACGTGGGGAAAACCCTTTCAGGAGAAAAACCCCACACTCCAAAAGCCACTCAATATATTATTCAACAATAAAAACAGATTACAACATACTTGCAGAGCAATCTCTTCATAGGAGTAGCACTAATCAGAGATTCAAAGGTAACTCAATAGTTATATGACTCTTACACACAACCTCTATCTCACACACCTCATAAATAGGAGATACAATACAAGAAGCCATCAAACAATATTGCAAAACCATAGGCTAAAACCACCCAATAAGGTGTAGCCGACCTTATCTCCCTTCTAGATGCCCTATGACGTGTGCCTCCCTTTTTACAACGCATTTATGTGTCCAATGTATTTTATATTTCCTATTTCAGGAGTACAAACTTCCGGAGGCCATAACTTGAGAACCATGTGTCCTATTAATGAACCATTTGAAGCGTCAAAAAGCTCGTGAAGTTATCTATTGCCTTGTAAATCGCTACACCATTTACACCCACTTTTCAAGGCATTTTGGGGCCTATAAAGCTCTCAAAATCAAATTTAAATCTTTTATTGGACCACTCCAAAATGAAAAAAATAAATATCTTTTAAAACTAGTTGTGATCTTGCGACATAACTTTACCAGAATGCTTATCTAGCCAACCAGAAGCTTTGGGGATAATTTTGCACCATTTCATGCTCAAATAAAAAATTACTATAACTAGTAACCTCATGTAAATGCAAGGTTGAGACACCATTTTCCCAACAAATCTCCCACTTGCCAAACACCTTGCAAGAGCAAAGGGAGTATCAACACAATAAATCAATTGCTAGGGGACATGAGGCCCATAGAATCTGAGAACCATCTAAACTTCTATTTACTCACAACCCTAGTTAAAAAATCTGCAACATTCATCAAAGTTTCTACCTTAACCAGCTTCACCCTGCCATCTTCAACCATATCTCTAACAAAATGATACTGAACATCAATGTGAATGGTCTGGGCATGAAATATCGGGTTCTTAGCTAGGCGGATTGCACTCTGACTGTCATAATAAACTTTCATGGCTCCTTGTTTTATTCCAATGTTTGAACACAATCTCCTAAGACAAATGGCCTCTTTACAAGCATGAGTGGCTTCCATATACTTTTCTTCAGTAGTGGACAAAGCAACCACAACCCGTCACTTACTCATTCAACTAATTGCACCACCAAATAAAGTAAACACATAAGAACTGGTGGATCTTCTGCTCTCAATATCACCTAACTCGTCTGAATCCACATAACCATGAATATCAAGGGAAATCATGCCTCCTACCAAATTACCATGATAACACAAGGAATACTCTAAGGTACCCTTCAAATATCTGAATACTCTTTTGACTGCATCCCAATGAACTCTACCGGGATTAGACATATATATTGGGAAAACTCCCACTGATTGGGCAATGCCTAGTCTAGTATAGACTATAGCATACATCAAACTTCCAATTGCACTTTGGTAAGGCACTCTTCTCATGTCTTCCATCTCTGATGGGGATGTAGGAGAATCTGCAAAAAATAATTTCATTCCAACTGTAAAAGGAACACACAATGGTCTACAATCCTGCATGTTGAACCTCTGTAACACTGAATTCACATACTTACTCTGGCCTAGCCATAGATTTCTATTCACTCCATCTCTTTTAATTTCCATCATAAAATGTGTTTTGCTACACCAAGATCTTTCATTTCAAATTTAGCAGCGAGCTGAGACTTTAGTTCTGAAATCATACCTTTCCCTTTTCCAATGAATAACATATCATCAACATACAATGCAATGTACTGGAAATTATCACCAGTAGTTTTATAATAAACATAGTGATATGATTTAGAATGCTCAAATCCCAGACTCAACACATATGTATCAAATTTCTGGTACCACATCCTAGGACTCTGTTTGAGGTCATACATGAATTTCTTTAATTTACAAACCGAATTACTTTTACCTTTCACTACATAGTGCTCCGCCTGTGTCATATAAATATCCTCCTCCAAATCACCATGAAGGAAATCAGTTTTCACATCCATTTGCTCAACCTCTAAATCATAAGCAACACTAATAGAAAGCAAAAATCTAATGGATGTCATTTTTCCAACAGGAGAAAATATCTCACCATAATCAACACCCTCAACTTGAGAGTACCCTTTTACAACCAACCTTACTTTATACTTCTAAATGCTTCCATCTGAACCACTCTTTTTCTTGAACACCCATTTGCAACCAACAGGCTTCCGTCCTTCGGGCAATGGTACAAGATCCCATGTATCATTGTTTCTCAAAGCTGCCATTTCTTCTTCCATACCAATCTTCCATGATTTTGGATCATTCATACCTAATGCCTCTTCTATAGATTTCAGTTCATCCACATTAGTATTCAAAGCCAAAATACATCTCCAATCATTAGGCGAATACCTTCTAGGTGGTTGTCTATATCTTGTAGACCTTCAAACAAGATGAGTTGGAAGTTATTTCTCCTCTTCTGAAGATTCAGAGCTAGACGAGATCTCCTCAACTTCTTGCCTATCTAGAGGTCTCGATTCAACTCTTTCAAGTGTAGAAGGAAATTGAATCACATCTTCCTTTTTAGTCTGTTCTGGCTACAATGTAATAGAAGGAGACAATTTCTCTAAAAATAACACTTCTACTATGAATTACCTTTTGTGCAACAGGGTCCCAAAACTTGTATCCTTTCACACCATAACTATACTTGATGAAGATACAATTCACAACCTTGTTCTCCAACTTAGTCTGCTTCTCCTTTGGTACACGTGCATATGCCTCACATCCAAAAACTCTAAGATGTCTCAATGAAGGATTGTGACCCGACCATGCTTCCATAGGCATTTTATCAACGAGAGATGATGTAGGAGACCTGCTAATCAGGTAGCAAGTAGTGGCAACAACTTCAACCCAAAATTTTTGTTCTAGACCAACACCACTTAGCATACTCCTAGCCTTCTCAATCAGTGTCCTATTCATTCTTTCTACAACTCCATTCTGCTGTGGAGAATACAGAGTTATCTTATGTCTTTTAATGCCACAGTCTTTACAAAATCTATCAAAATCATTAGAACAAAATTTACTACTATTATTCGTTCTCAAACTTTTAATTTTTTTTTCCAGTCTGCAACTCAACTATTGCTTTAAATTCTTTAAATCGACTAAAAACTTCAGATTTACTCTTTAGAAAACATACCCATTTCCTTCTACTAAAATCATCAATAAATGAAACATAATATGTGGATTTTCCAATTGAAGGAACATCTACAGGACCAAACACTTCAGAATGAATAAGATCCAAAAAACCACAAGTTTTATGAGAACTCAAGTAAAACTGGATGTGGTTTTGTTTTCCATAAATGAAATGCTCACATAAATCAAAGTTAAGATTACAATCATTCAAACCTTCAACAAGGTTTTTATTTTTCAAGGTCCTTAGACCATTTTATCCAATGTGGCCAAGCCTCTGGTGCCATAACATAGTCTTCTCTACAGGTAACATTGCTTTAGAAGAAAGAGCACCCTTAGGTACCCAAAATCCATTTCCATCCGCTGAAGGTGAAACCGTCAAATTTTCCACATATTTACTTTTTACAAAAGTGCTATTACATTCAATGGTGTATGCATCTAGCTTATACAAAGTATCGAACCTGACACCTCTAGCAATTACCATAGCACCCTTAATCATCTTACATCCTACTTCAGAAAAGACTACTTGCACATCTGCATCTATCGGTTTTCTCACGGATAATAGATTTTGTTTTAAACTAGATATATGCAACACACCATTAATCCTTTTTATTCTACTATTAGAAAACCTGATTCTAACTTTACCTCGACCAACAATGTTTAAATGTGAATCATCACCCAAGTACACCTTACCTCCATTAAATTCTTCATATTTAGAAAACCAATCTCTATTGGCAGTCATATGAAAAGATGCACCTGAGTCAATTAAACAGGCATCATTACCTACATGAGTCGCAAAAGCTGCAATAAATGCATCACCATCTTCCTTATCAGACTCAGAATCATAATCAACCTTCTTCTTTTCTTCTTTGCAGTCCTTACAAATGTGACTTGGTTTACTGCAATTCTAGCAAATGACTTTGGACTTTCCAAGAGATTTCGATCTCCCTTTCGATTTGGACTTATAGCGCTTCTCATTCTTCTTGCCTTTCTCCTTAGGTCTTCCACGAGCAGTTAGGGCTTCCTTCAACTGTAGGATACCTTCCTTCGCATCTCTTCACCAAGTAGGGCACCCGCCACATCTTTAGACTTCAAAACAATAGAAGTACTAACGATAGCCATAGCAAGAGAATCCCTCTAATTAGGCAAAGAACAAAGAAAGATCTGAAATTTCTCCTATTCGTTCATCTTAACACCGAAAGATACTAATTGAGCCAACAACATATTGAATTCTTCCATGTGGTCTGCAACTCATCCACCCTTTTCCATCTTTAAGGAATACAATTTCTTCCTCAAGAAAATTTTATTTAATAAATATTTCGCTTGATACATTTCTCCAAGCTTAGTCCATAGCTTCATTGCGGTGTTTTCTTCATGGACATTGATTAGAACAGAGTCTACTAGGCATAGTTTGATTAGACCCTTGGATTTTCGGTCCATAATATCATCCTAAGTTGCCACAGTAGGATCTGAGGGTCGTGCAGGGAACCTAACACTCCAAGATGAATTTTTTTGTTTTCTTTCAAGTTTGTGTGTTATCTTTGTGATGTAATAATGGACCAACCATTTGGGACTCGGTAGAGCCATGGTTGAGTTGTCCAAGCTTTGGTTTGAGTAATTTGTGTTCAGGATGTTGTCAGCCTGAGAAGTGAGATGCTTAGGTAGTTCACAGGAGAAGTACTCCAGATGAGTGAATTCATGTAATAGAGGTCAATTGTGTTGTGTTTAGGTCTTCTAGGATGTTTGAGGACCTTCCAGGTTCCTAAAATGCATTAGAATGCAAAGTTGCATCTTGGAGTCAAAAGATGTAAAAAGTTGTTGAGCAACATTTTGCAATTTCTTGCAAAAGTTGCATTTTTGGTTAAAGTCATTGAAAATTTGGTTGAACCAACTAAACCAAGAGTGTAAAAGCCAAAATTCACTTCATTGTATGGGTTGGAGGATTGGAAATGCAAGAGCACGTTTTTGGATTGTGAAGCAATCTTGTTTTCACCATTTTTGATAGCTTTTCACTTTTTTTTCATTGCTTGGTATGGTCCAGTACGGACATGATTGTGTAAACTCATTGTAGGGCATGAGAATTGATTGAATTTAGTTTTCAAAAGCTTTATTTGAAGTTTTCATTTTCCTAGGTTGCAGAGATTTCTTCCATTCTTTGCAACTAGGTGTAAAACCCTTGCAAGTAGGGTTTAAGAGCAAGAAAATGGCTCTAACCTAAGCATTCTTTGATGGAACCTGTTGAAATCATTAAGAATTCTAGGTTAGGGTTTGTATATAGGTTTAGGATAGGATTTACTTCGAAAAGGGTACTCGAATCCATGATTTACTTCTAGCCTTGTTTGTAAAATTTGCAAACTAAGTCCCTAAAACTGCCAAGGGAGAGCTAATTCAATTAGTCCTATTTGAGCCCGATAGAGATCTAGAAAGGATAGAAAGCCAAAGCGATGGGTTTGGTGATCCTAAAAGCCTCAAAATAATTCAAATACATCTAATAGATGCATTGTGAGTCCATTGGAAGTGGTTGTTTGTTGAGATCCTTGCAGGAGTGGTTGGGGCCCTAGAGTGGAGTGTGTGCGATTGAGGTGGCAACCTCAAGAGGAGGAGTTGATTGTCCAAAACCATTGGCTATACCTAGGAGGCAAGAAAAAGAGGTTAAGACCTTGGAGGTCTCATTAGCATAAACCCCTACTAAGTGCCATTGGATGGACTTGAGTAGTTGAAGGGTTGAGTAGGACAAATCACTCAAGAAGGTGTATTGGATCAAGCTCCAAGACTCTCTGCATTAGAGGACCTTTGGACATTTGCATCAAAAACATCCCATAGATATCGATCTATTAGAAGATCTTCCATCTTCAGCTTCCACATCTCAAAATCTATTCCTTTAAATTTCTCCACCTCTATTTTCCTTGACGAACTTGCCATCTGAAAATTCCTGTAACAAGATGAAAATGTGTCTTCTGCAAAAGCTCACACTCAAATTTGGATTAGTTCAAAAAACCCTAGAACCCACAACTAAAACCAAATGTGATCAAGCTTTGATTCCACTTGTAAGGATGTTAAGTAGCGGAACAACTTCCTACACTAATCTTGAGAGGAGGGTAATGCAAAAACTTTTACAGATCATTAGAATAGTTATAGAAAAGAGAAATAGATATAATAACATTCGAACCATAACACAGTAATTTATGTAGGGAAAACCCTTTCGGGAGAAAAACCCCACACTCCAAAAGCCACCCAATATATTATTTAGCAATCAAAACAGATTACAATATACTTGTAGAGCAATCTCTTTGCAAGAGTACCACTAATCAGAGATTAAGAGGTAACTCAATAGTTATAAGACTCTTACACACAACCTCTATCTCATGCACCTCATATATAGGAGATACAATACAAGAAAACATCAAATGGTATTAGAAAACCATGGGCTAAAACCACCCAATAAGGTATTGCCGATCTTATCTCCCTTCTAGATTCCCTATGACGTGTCCTTCCCTTTTTACAACTCATTTATGTGTCCAATGTATTTTATATTTCCTATTTCAGGAGTATAAACTTTCAGAGGCCATAACTTGAGAACTGTGTGTCCTATTGATGAACTGTTTATAGCATTGGAAAGCTCGCCAAGCGCTCTATTTCCCCATAAAATGCTATGCCGTTTAAAACCACTTTCCAGGGAATTTAGGGGCCTCTACAGTCCTTAAAATCAAATTTAAACCTTTCATTAGATCACTCCAAATGAAAAATTTAATATCTTCAAAACGAGCTTTGATCTTGCGACATAACTTTACCATAATGCTTATCTAGCCAACCCGAAGCTTAGGGGAAAATTTTGCACCATTTCATGCTCAAATGAAAACTTACTATAAATTGTAACCTTATATAAATGCAAGTTTGAGACACCATTTTCCCAACACTATCTGATAATTGCATATTTTAATACCCAGAAGTTATTATGGTCCGGTGACAGTCTCCTGGCATTTCAAGATAAGCAAAGAAGTTTTTCTTCAGAAGCTTTTCAGTGTTTGCGGTGGTGAGATTCGTGTATGGGGTGATAGGTCCGACTTGTGGAAGTCATTTTGACATCATTTGATGGATCCACATATATTTTTGGTGATCCGGTTCAACCCGACTCATGATTACATGTTACACTACATGCCAACTTGATAATTGTTTATTTTGTGATTGTAGATATATAAGACTAGTGTAGAAGATATTTTTGGTGTATGGTATGATGTTGTATGTGTTGGCAATTGACACTCATTCGACAAGGGTTTATGGAATTATGGGTTGTCATTGATGGTAACTCATCATCCCAGGGTTAATGGTTTCATTGTTTGGTTTACCGGCATGCATTACCTAACCCGTATTGGTATTCACATTGTTTTACAGTTGCACCGACATTCACTTCATCCTGGCTAAGTCTTTATCCCAGTAATGTGTATATAGAACCCAGTAATGGATAGGACCCGACTAAGGAAATATTTTGATCCTGATTATGTCTTTATGGATTTTGGTGGTAACGTGTGATGGCCAACATGGTCATTGGATTTATGTTTGATTTTCATTATGTTCCAGCAGTCAACTTGTATATACTTCTTGTTGAAGTCGACATGGTTAAGTTTGAAGGTTATTTAAGTAGATCACCTCATTGACAGATCAAATTTAAGAGGGAATGTAAATTTCTAGTTGCGAATATCTCAGTGAGTTTTGGTATGCATTTTGGTATGCGATTGGAAGCGACAGTGTGCAGTTTCACTTGCACAACATAACCGGTAGCAGAATAAAGTATCAAAAACTGAAATATAGAGGAGGATATCAGAGCATTCACCAGAACTTGTCCAGCATGGTCAAATGCCATTTATACATTCTCTTTCATTTATAATCACTTGTAAATGTTTTGTAAGTCAACGAGACTTCCTATATTTTGTGTTTGAGTAGTGAGCTCTAAGTGGTTGACCTTTTTGCATGTGCAAACCCTCTATGTAATATTTGTATACCTTGATCAAGTATATAGATATTGTGGGTATCAGCCCCACTATGGTTTTTCCCTTTGTAGGGTTTTCCACGTATGAATCTTTGTGTTATGGTGTTGCCTTTGTTTTTGTTATTTGGTGTATGCATTCTAATTTTAGTTGCTGTAAACGGGTTAAAAAGGAATAAGTTCAAAAATAACTTTACTGGTAGAACACTGATTCACCCCCCTCTCAGTGTTCTTGGATTCCAATAATTTGTAGAGCTTGGTTCCTCGGAAGAAGTTTAACCACTTGAGGAAGATCCAAAATTTGGAATCAATGGAAATCGGTCTGCAACAACAACTCAGACTTGCTCTTGAAGATCTTGATAATGAGCAGATGGAGAATAGTAAATTGAAACAAGTTAGAGAACACATCATTTCATTGCAAGGGAAACTTTCAGCTGTCAAGGCTAAGAGGAAGGAACTTTGTGATCAATTGCAAAATTAGAACAGTGATGAGGAAGATGCTATGAATGATCATTGTTAGAAGCTTACTCAGGAGAACACTATCTTGAAGAATGAGAAGAAATCCGTAACCATGAGGATGTGCAGAGAGATTGAGGATAGGAAGAAAAATGAAGAAAACCTAGCTCAAGCATTGAAGGATATATCTGAGGAATGTAACCGAATGACTCATGAGAATGATATGCTAAAAATTGAGTTGACCTAGTCTTGAAACAATGAACGAGAATTTGAAAGACAGATTATTATCATGAGAGATGATTTGGTCATTGCTAATGAGTATAAAGACAATTTTTAGCCAGCTCTGCCAAACTTGATGAAATGCTGAAAAATCAAAGATATGCTAATGAAATTAGAGGTCTTGGTTATGAAGAATGAGAAAGCTCCAGTACTGCACAACAAGATACATCAACCAGACAGAAGAAAGATCATGTCAACCGAAATTAGAAATCACCGGTACGACAACCTAATGCTCACAAATTCAATGGTACATGCTTTATTTGCAATAAATATGGTCATATGGATAGTCAATGTAGAAATAGGATTAATCAGAACAATGCATCATTCACCGGTCTTGGAAATGTAAGATGTCATGCATGTAGTAGATTTGGAAATATTGCTAACCAATGCAGATCAAAAGGAAATCAAGAAAATCAAGGAGTTAACAAGGCAATTCAAAAGAACAATATTGTCTGTTATGCATGCAACAAGATTGGGCATATTGCTAAATATTGCAGAAGTAAGAATCCACCAACAAATAATGGAAATACTGATGAGAAGGGCAAGGCAAAATTGGAAGACATCAGGAAGAAACATGAAATGAGATGGGTGAGAAGAGCTGATACACAACCGACAGAACAACCGACTGAGTCATCGGGTCCTACACCGACAATAGATACAACCGATAACTAAGGCATTCAACTTTAGGGGTAGGCAATTCTTTGAAGATCATGCAACAACCCCCATATTAGGTCTGTGGTCAGAAGATTCTGATTATGGATGGATACTAAGGATATTTAAGTGCTTTACCAGAATTTACTTGCAGATAATGTAAATCACTCAAGCTTAACCGACATCATTTATTATAGTGGAAAATTAGGGTTAACAACGATAAAAAGAAAAAGTTAAGTCATTTTCTTCACATAGCGGTCAAGTATTCAAGCGAGCGAATTTCTAGAGCATTTCAGAGTTCTTGAGTGATTTGAGCGAGCACTTTCTTTTGAGCAATTTGATTTCTCGACAACATTTTCTAGGTATTTTCATGTTTGCAAAAACCATATCTTTCGTGTTTGATTGCAATGGATTCATCTTCATCCAGGATTGATACTCCCTTGGTGGTTGAGATCAAGTACCACCCTCGTCCCATTTTCAAGAAGCATCCGTACAGATCCCTTATGGATGAGCCTTTAGGAGCATTTTCTCAAGTTTATCACACAGTTCTTCATACAGAGGATATTAGGGCATACATCCACTACAACATTGAGGAACTTGGTGGATACAAGTTATCCTACGTCTTCACGGATAATCTAATTTTTGACACCGAAATTTGCACATTTGCAGAGGAAGAGTTTCACACAATTTATGGATTTCCTGACTTTTGATGAGGCGAAATGGGTATGCTATGTTTTGAGCTGCATCCACAAAGAATTCATCTAGTTGAACTGGCTGTACAAGATCACCGAAGAAGTTATCAAGAATGTCACATGCTTTCACAAAATTGGTGGTGCTCCTGGTACTCGATGTAAGTTATCTCATATTGAAATGAACAAACTTACTGACGCAAATTTTTATGGAAGGTCTACGAGGGTCGATGATGTCAGGGACATAGATGTTAAATTTACAGCTATGGTTATTGGATATAAGGTATATAAGTCAAACAAGTTAAACTTGGTAGCCGACAACAATATTTTGGTAGCTTATCAGATGGTAAAAGAGGATGCCCATTATGATCTATGTAGCGTAATGTTAAAGGAACTCATGACTAACCTACAAAAGATCAAGCAAGACAAAAAGAACACTTTCCGGTATGGCTCCTTCATCATTTGCTTGGTATTTTACTTTTTGGGACAGTGCCCGGTTTTGGAAAGACTTAGTAGGCTTTTGACTGCCCAGTAGCAACCCAGATTGCTCAAATTTTGGATAGACAAGGTGATAAGGATAAGAAAGCCAATCTATGGGCATTTTTCAAAACATATCAAGAGGAAATGAAGAATAGAGCTTAGATTCCTAAATCTATAGTTGAAAAATATAAAGATACAATTTGCTTTATGGTAGATAAGGATGAATGTATGATGGAAGCAGTACAACCTAGGACTATATGTATAATGCCTATGGGTTATGAGGTTGAGGAAGCTACTCTGTATGTATTGGAAATTTGGAGGAATTGATTATGTGTTGCATTGATGTCAACTCTAGCTTATTTGGTTATCTACTGGATTCTGGTAGAGTGGTTGGACTTTGATGATGATCAGGATATTTGTATCCGGTATATTCCGATTGGTGGAATTGGTTTGGTTCGGTCATTCATGTGGTTCAGATGTGTCACATTTAGTTGGTTAGGGATTTGGTGATCTGAAAGCTATCATATGTTCTAGTAAGCCTTTTGGTTATTGGTAAGGGTTTTACCAACAATACTTCGTTGAAGATATTTTCATTAATTCGATAAGTGGTGTTGGTGCGGCTTCTAGAAGGTTTTCAGGATGTTGATGGTTATCGTGTTCATGTTCCATTTGATTAGTAGTATTTCATTTGTCTTATGGCGACCTATTTTAGGTCTGGTCTTATTCTGCTAGGTTATGGACCGGTTTATGTAATGTGTTGGTAGATGCTCCCAATGTGTTACTGGTTGGATTTATTATTTGGTTAATTTTGTTTTGGTCTTAGGCCAACTTGGTTTATCATTGGTTTGCGGGTTTATGTAATGGATTTATTATATTATCTTTTAGGTGGCCGACCTAATTATTTAGGTCCCGGGTTGGTATAAATATGATGTAAGATCTCTTTGTAGATCATGGTCAAGGATGGTTATGGGATTATCTGTGTGTGAATAAAGTTGTAATCATATGCAGAGGATTTGGTCGATCATAGGTGATAGAATTGGGTTTGTGTAAGAGGTTTGAGACCTCCGACATTGAGCTTAACTGGAAATGTCCTCAGGAATAGGAGATGCTATTCTTGCAGTTTATTCTTATTTTCAGATTGTAGTCTAGATTTATTTTGTAGTCAGTGAGGCTCCTTTGTGACGAGCAGTGCACTCTAGGCTGTTGGCCTTCCTGCATGTGTAGGCCCCTTACTGTAATCACATTCTTACTGCAGAAGTATTATCTGACTATGGGTAGGCTTCCCACCATGGTTTTCCCCTTTACTGGGTTTTCCACGTACAAATCTTGGTGTTATGTGTGTGGATGCATGGTATTTGGTTTATGGTTTATGTTTGTGCTTAAATGATATATCTGCTATTTCGGTATTTGGTTTATGCATTCCAGTAAAAGGTTTTGTGTGCTTAAATTTTCATAATCTATTAACAATTGATTCATTTCTCCTCTCAGTTGTTCACTGGTTATCCTAACAATTGGTATTAGAGCTTGGTCCTCTCTGCAGAAGCTTAACCGCTTGAGGAAGATCCTATGGCAAGTAATCATTCAACTTCAATTGCTTACCGGAAGGACAACCCTAGGCTTGAAGGAACAAATTACAAAGTATGGAAGCTTTAGATGGAGACTCATTTGAGATGTCTTAGAAAGGAGATTTGGGAGATCACTGAGAAAGGATATACCCCTTATGATTCGTCATCTGTAAACCCTCCTCCGACAGACTTGGATAAGAACGTCAAAAATGATTGTAGAGCTAGAGAAGCCCTTTTGAGCGCCCTTTCAAATCAACAGGTAATAGGATTAATGGACAAATCATCTGCAAAGGCTATATGGGATAAGTTGGAGACTCTGAATGAAGGTGACCCTACTGTTAAAATTACTAGACTTGATGGTTACTAGGTAAGGTATGAGAACCTGAGAATGGAAGAAGATGAAAGGATTACAACTTTTATGAAAAGAGTTAATGCAATTGTCTTGGGAATTCAATGTTGTGGTGGATCTCTAAGAAAAGATTAGATTGTTTCTAAAGTATTGAGGGATTTGCCTCCAACTTATAAGAAAAAGGCTGCTACAATTAATGAGCTGAGAACTATGTCTAAGACTTCTATTAATAGGGATACTTTGGTTGGAAAAATATCTGCTTTTGAGCTTGAATAATTTGGTCCTCAAGGAGCTGCAAAGATTGATTCTACATTCAAGGCATACACATCATCAATCGACAAGAGTGATTGGAAAGCATTATATGCGAAGAAACTGGAGGATATGAAGAAAGAAGATGAAGAATTTGAGCAACTTGAAGCCCTATTTGCTAGAAGAGTACCTAAGGGTCCGACAAGAAGTAAGTATGAAGGAAAATTACCTTTCAAATGTTTTGCATGTAATAAGATAGGTCATTTTGCATCTAGATGTCCTGAGAGAAATTCAAGAGTTGAAGAGAAATCTAGAAGATCTTTTAGGCCTAACCATGAATATCAAAACAAGCATAAGTACATGAGGAACAAAGATAAATCATGATACTATGTGGATGAGGAAGGTGTAACTGATGATTCTGATGATGAACCAACAAAAGATTTAGCTAGTGGATCTGACAATGGAAAGGAATGGGTATTCTTGGATATCAAGGAAGATAATCCAGAACCTGTCATTCATAATGAAGAGAAGGCCCTTGCTGCTAAGGTTGAAGACAAGGATGAATGGGTGATAAACATGGGATGTTCACATCATATACTGGAGATAACAGGAAGTTTCTATCTTTGTAAGAATTTGATGGTGGTCTTGTCAGATTTGGAGATAACAAAGCATGCATGATCAGAGGAAGAGAAACTATATCATTGGATGGTAAGCATAACATTGATAATGTCTATTATGTTGAAGGTTTAAGGCATAATATTTTGTGTGGAGGACAGTTGGTGGATAAGGGATTTTAATTATAGTTCAAGGATGGAAAGTGCAAAATCATTAACAGATCTGGATTGGAGATTGCAACTGGTACTCAAACTAAAGGTAACATCTTTCATTTGAACTCTAGTGAGAAGACATGTTCGATTGCACATATTGATGAGAGTTGGCTATGGCATAAAAGGTTGTGTCATGTTAATTTTGATTGCATTGTAAAGATCAGTTCAACTAAGGTAGTTAGAGATATACCTAAGATTGTGAATCCTCTTAATCTGGTATGTAAGGAATGTCAAATGGGTAAGCAAATCATAACTTCTTTTAAGAGTATACAAGACAAATCTAATAATGTTCTTGATCTTATTCATACTGATTTATGTGGTCCTGCTAGAATAAGAAGTTTTTCAGGGCGATAGATATTTCATGATAATCATTGATGACTATTCTAGAATGATGTGGGTTACTTTTCTAAGGGAGAAATCTGAAGCCTTTGAAAAGTTTAAGATCTTTAAAGCTATGGTTGAGACAAAGATAAGATTGAAAATAAAATGATTAAGATCCGATCAGGGTGGTGAATTCACATCCGGTGAATTTAACAGTTATTGTGAGAAACATGGAATAAGGAGACAATTGTTTGCACCCCAGACACCTCAGCAGAATGGTGTCATGGAAAGAAAGAACAAAACTATCCTGGATGCAGCTAGATCTATGGTGATGGAAGCTAATTTTCCTCATATCTATTGGAGAGAATTTGTGAGCACGATGATATACACATTTAACATAGTTCATATCAAAGGAGACACCGATAAGACACCTTATGGGTTATGGTTTGGTCATACACCTACAGTTAAGTATTTCAGAATCTTTGGTAGTAAATGTTGGCTTGATGATGATTATCATGTATTCATCACTTGTTTTCATTGATGAAACACTCTCACACACATATGATTACATTGACTACCGGTGTAACTTCATTGATTTACACTATTAATTGATATGTTTAAGGTCAATCTCTAACTAGTACTCCATGTCAACCGGTATGTGCCTATGTGCCCAGGACAATGGTTCACATATTTTGTTCCAACCGATATTGACTGTTCTAACCGGTATCCAATTTTGTGATGAGTTACCTACACCATCTTCTTGGTGGTCATTTTTGTGATGAGTTATGTTTACTTGTCTAGATACACTGCACCTAGGAAATTGTGTTTTGATTTCCTATGACCGACATAAGATTTGAATGTCTATTTAAAGACATCTTAGTGAATCATTTAAAACTGATAGAGAATGATGGTATGCGAATACTGATATGCATTTAGAGTGAAAGTTTTTTGTTCAAGAGCGATAAGTGTTAAGATGAAGAGAAGTATTGAATGTACTTAGAATGATCTAATGAAACAAGTCTTGTGCTACTCAGAATAGATCAAATCTTTCTTGTTGTTTTCTTATCATTACAACAGAATCAAATCCCCTAATCGGGTAAGCTATAACAAGCTTCATTATACAAATCCTCTAACAAGGTGATCCATTAGTTTGGATTATAAAATCCTCTAGCAAGGTTACTCTTAACAGGGTATAAGCTTCTAATCAAGCTTGGGATCTCTAACAAGATTCGCTCCTAGCAGAGCACTTTGTAAGACCTTAACCGGTTAGTTATCTATTACTGTAGATAGTTAACTTGTGAGTTCCATCTCACCATGGTTTTTACCTATTTGGGTTTTCCACGTATAAACACTTGTGTTATGGTGGATGTTCTACTTTATGTGGGTGCTATTATTTTATTTTGGATAGCATGTATTTTGTTCAAATTCTTGGTTAAGTTCATTTACCGGTTAGTGTTTAAAGTTGTTCTTGTTTTGGTGTCACTGATTCACCCCCCTCTCAGCGCTTTTCAAAACCATCAATTGGTATCAGAGCCTAACTTCTTTGAAGCCTAACCGCTTAGAAGGGAATCTTGAAACTACCATGGGGGACAAAAGCTACTTCGAGATGGCTAGAGAGCTAGAAGCTAGCAGAAATGAAATTGATTCCGTTAGGGGCAAACTGAAAGTTTCTCAAGTCAAAAGGAGAGAGCTATCTGATAATAGTTCTTCAGATGAAGCCAATATTGAAGCTTTAGCCGATGAAGTTGAAAAGGTGAACGGTGAAAAACTGAATCTAAGAAGAGAACTAGAAGGTCTCACTATCCGCATGAGTTAGGAACTGGAATCCAGAAGAGCTGTTGAAGATCTTATCAAGGTAAGAGATCAAGAGATCATAAAGATCAAATGGGAAAAATACACTATACATGAGGATTTGATTACTGAAACAGAAGAAAAGGAGAACCTAAAGCTAGACCTTGAGTTGGCATCGTCTCTGAAAGAGAACATGTTTAAGCATAATGAAGATCTTGTCAAAAATCTTACTGAAGCCAATGAGAAATTGGAGAAGTTAGTCAAAAGTTCTACCATGCTGAAAGAACAAATTCAATCAGAGAGAATGAAGGGTGATATCTCTGGACTTTGTTTTCATACAACTGAAAAAAGGTGAATCCTCTGGTACAAAGAACAAAACTGCTTCTAAAGTCAATAAGACTACCAGTAAGAAGGTTTTTAAACCTGTCTGCTTTATTTGTCACAAGCTTGGTCATACTGTAAATGTTTGTGGAAACAAACCTAACAGAAATGCAAATAATAATAGTAATGCTAGGTATGTGTCTATAAAGTTTCAAGGTCATTGCTACACATGTGGAATGTATGGTCATAGACATATTGAGTGTAGATATGGATCAAACAATCCTATACCACACATGCATCCTAGACCAAATGGTGACTGGATAAGGAATTTTGATAACCGGGTAAACCAGAACTGGCAAAGATCCTATGGCAACCGGTTTAGTCCATTCGAAATGGAAAAAGGCAACAAATGTTGTTTGCACCTTTTGTAATAACTTTGGTCATGTGGATATGAACTACAAAAGAAGAATAGGAAGAGGAAATGTAGGACCCTAGAGATCATTTGGTATGGTCTATTACCACAACAAAAAATTGGGGCACTTAGCAAAGTTCTGTAGATCAAGAAATAACAGACCGGTCAACTCTTTCAAGGATCAAAAAGGCAAGGAAAAAGTTGATGTTGAGAAAAACAGAGAGGATATGAACCGGACTTGGAAGAAGAAAAGAAAAGATTTTCCTGTAGAGGAAACCGTTCCTTCACCAAGTGAAGAGAACCCAACATCGGTAACTTAAGCCTATTTAACATGGCTAAGGGGAGCGTAATGGTAAAACATCTTCGGACCCCTTGTAAAATGAGTGGGAAAGAATTTTTGAATTATAATTTTTTTTGTCTTTTTGTTAACGTGTTATCAACCGGTATTTCACTTAAGAGGTAAATAAAAATTAAGGTTTGTAACCTAAAGTGAAAGCATTTATTACAGTTGGTAAAGAGGATAAAAACAAGTTTTACCTTATCATTTTTACCCTAACTCTTTCGAAAAAGAAATTTTAAGCGATTGTGGAGCATAACAAGATTGTCTTGGTGTAAATTGGCAAATTTCTTTGTGATTAGAGAAATCAAGCTAAATGAAAAGTTGCAGAGAGGCGAATGGGTGTGCATTTGAACATTTCAACCAGAAAACGGACCGATGTGCAAGATACAAGGTATTTCTTTGTATACCGCTTCAAAACTTGTTTATCTAGAATGGCATCTACTTCTAAACCTGTAGAGAGGTTGATGATCACTGCTGAGCTTGAGGAAGCTCTAAAGGCATATGGAATTACGTCTTATAATGCATTATCGCAAGTCTCGAGTGGTGTTGTGGTCAAAGGTGACTTGTCCAGCTATATAGGTTGCAAAATAGAAGATTTAGGAACTCCACACATCTATACTCAGCTGAAATCACTTTGTGATAAGAATGAAAAAATTGAAGCAAAATATGCTAGGGTTTTTGAAAAAGGGTTTCATAATGCCTCATATTTTCTTGAAAATTTTGAGGATGAACACATAAGTATCATCTTGAGTTGAGTCCATGGAGAGAATATGTATTTGGAAAGGACCCATAAAATAACTAAGGAGGCCATTAGGGTTGTAACGGGTTATTGCTCAACCGGTGAAATTCATGTGTTAAAAAGAATTTCAAAGGACACTGTCTTCAAGCTAACCGGTTCTACATCTGATAAGCATTCTTTCTCTATCAATAGTATTAGAGACCTGTTGTGACGTTTTCACACATCGCCCCATTGCAAATGGGGACCCATGTTTTTTGCTTTTTAGGGTTTGTTCTTTAGGTTTTTTAGGGTTTTGTCGGTTAGCCTTTGCATTTTGAGTGCTGTCGGGGTGATCACATGGATAGCAAGTCCAGCTTGAGTGAGGTACTGATCCTGAAATTTGGCTAAGTCTGGAATGTCTTGATCCTGAAATTTGACTAAGTCTGGAAACTGAAAAACCTCAAAAAACTAGATTTTGCAATATAACTCCTGGAGGTCTGAAACCACTCTCAAACATCCTGAAAGTATATATGGAATATAACTTAAAGTATAAGAAAGAAGAAACATAGAAGGAAATGTCACTTATACATAGAAGGAAGGGTCTAGAGCGAAAAAGCTTAGTGGAGTCATTTCTGACCTTGTTTGGACGAATTGAGACATCAAAGGCATGGTGAAGGACGAAATGAGCATGATAGAGCATCCAGACTTGATCAAAAACAATGAAATGATGAAGTTTTTGCCTAGAAGGTCAAATTCGCTCCTGTCCCTCACTGAAGGACCAGAGCGATTTTCTTTATATGCACAATTTTAGAACTTTTTTGGACATTAACTTTTATTCATAGCATTAAGTAAGATGATATCTTCCTTAGCCAAGACATTTTTTGATGAAAATTGTAACGATTTGGCCTAGAGAGCAAATTTCGCTCCTGTCCCTCAATGAAGGACCGAAGCTTAAAATCAAATATTACTTTGTCCTTGCAGGATTTTGACGACTTGACGATTTGAAGAGGTCCAAGGAGATGCATTTTACCAAATGAATATAACTTGAAGTACCGTCGTGAAGGAGAATGACCCAAGATGTAAAAATCGCTCTTGTCCCTCTGTCAGGGACCAGGGCGAAGTTCTTTGTAGCTCCCGTCCCTCTCCCAGGGACCAGAGCGAAATCCTTCATAGGGCATGTTCTAAACGAAGATCAAGCAAGTTTTTGGTTTGAAGGCAAGAAAAGATGTGACTTGAGCCCGTTGAAGATAAATTGAAGATTATGAAACGTCAACAAGGGACCTAAATGCCCAAGTTCGCTCCTGTCCCTCAGGGAGGGACCTGAGCGATTTTTGTCTTAGATGAATTTCTTGCCAAGTTTGAATGATTTCCAAGCCAAAGATGAATAAGATGGGGTGCAACAAGACCATTGAAGATAATTTTTGAAGATGGCAAAGTGTAGTTGAGCTTGAAAGTGCAAATTCGCTCCTGTCCCTCAGGCAGGGACCAGGGCGATATCTTAGTTATGTTGCCTTTTCGCTAAGTTCAAGCCACTCCAAGACAAAGAACAAGGTGGCAAGGACGTTTCGAGGTGTTTTAATCAAGCACAAAGTTACAAAGGTCGCCAACATCGAAAGATTTGCACTAAAATATCCCAGTTCGCTCCTGTCCCTCAGGAAGGGACTAGAGCGAAATTTGTATAAAGGCATAAATTTTGAAAGTTTATCACACATCAAGCGACTAAGAAGGATCAAAGGACTTCATTTTACGCGTTGAAGGTAATTGCAAGTTGATGGAAGCAAGCATGAGCCCAGGACATTGAAGTTTGCTCCTGTCCCTCAGGTAGGGACCAGGGCGATATCCACCATATTTGCCAATTCATTCAAAATTCATGCCAAGTCAAGATTGTGCATGGTTGCACAGGGTCTAAGGTGTCTTTTGAAGATGATATACAGGGGTTTTGAACATCAAAATGTTATCAATTGAGCCAAGGAAGCTATATCGCTCCTGTCCTTTGGAGAAGGACCAAAGCGATTTTTATTAAAACACTCATGTTCCTTCAAAATCATGACAATACAAGGATAGGCAAGATCGAGGACGTCGTTGGGAAGGCGATGAATGAGGAGTCAAAACCAAGAATGAAGAATTTCAAGTAAAAACATCAAGATCGCTCCTGTCCCTCTCCAAGGGACCAGGGCGATGTCACATCAAAGAGCACTCATTCACACAAGCAGGACACTCAAGTTCGAAAATCCTAGCGAAAATGGCAAATTCAACGTGGAGATGAAGATTTTGGACGTAAAAAATGCAAGGATCAAGACAAAGTTGATGGATCGCTCCTGTCCCTTAGTCAGGGACCAGGGCGATGAGGTACGTATCTTCCATCTTCAAAATTTGGCGCTCAAACAAATATTTTTAAATTTATTTTAAATGCTAAAATCGATAATTTTTGAAAATTCAATTAAAAATGGCATTTAAATATTGCGCTTGATCATTAATTAATTATTTTTGCCTTGCAAAAAAAAAAAAAGATTGAATTTATTAATTAAAAAATGAAGGCATTTAATAATTAATTATTAATTTAATAAAAATCAAAGGGAGCGCTTGGTATTTTATTGTTTTATGAAGGTCGGCCCTTGTTATTTATTAAAAAATCATTTAAATTGCTTTATTTTTACAAAGGTTGGCCTATATGGAGGTGAGAGGTAAGTGCTTATAAAGGGAGGTGAAAACCTTCATTTTTACATCATCATTTTACCATTCAAGTGCGAGCTTTCATTTCAAGCAAAGTGGTGCGAACTATTATTCAAAGGGGTGCGAACTTGAAGTTTACATTTGAGCGAACTTGGAGATCACGTCAAAGACTTGAAGGGTGGTGAAATTGACAAGAGGACATTGAAGATCACGTCAAGGACATATCAAAGGTGGCGAAGTTTCTAATTTGAACAAGAGATCACGTTGAAGCCATCTAATATCAATTTTGCCTAGGCGAATTTTCTTCATTTTGCATTCTAGAGTTAGCTCTCAAGAGAGGTATGGCGATATGGATTTATTGTTTTGATTTTGAACGTTGATCGTCATAGCTTAAATTTTGAATTTTGAATTTTGAATTTCAATAAGCTCAATCGTTTTTTAGGAAATAATAACTCAAGGACTTATTATGAAGTTTCCTAAATTTAATCTCTAATCTAGTTATTCATTGCAAAATCATGTTGCTAATTTTGAAATGTTGTGTAGGCATCAAATGGAGATCTCATCAAGGAAAATCAAGCCGGATCAAGGACGGTCTTCGCCGGGACAATCAAGCCAGGACAGGGGCGACCTCTTTCAATCCAGCGTTCCAAGGCGAGGTACATCATCATCCTACACATGAAGGACACATGGAGTTAGGACAAGGGCTCATTGAAGAAGCAAATAATTTTAGAAGAGTTAATCAAAGATAACTTCTCAACGCTACCAAATTGAGTATCAACCAAGTGTCAGACGAGGTGGCATCCTAGTCATCACGTCTCCAATCAGTGAGGTCCACCTCAGCATGTCTAGATTCAATGTACTTAACTTATGGAAGGTGGCACAAACTCCGATGTACCTACCCCGGCTATCCATTGGTCGATTTTTCTAGAGAGGACATGTGTCCAAGCAATACAATTTTATCATTGGTCAAGCATTAAATGTTATGTAATGGTTGTAACAAACCCTAATTAGGGTTTTCATTGTTGAATCTTGGCCATTGATCTTGAATTGATCTAAGCCATCAAATTGTATTGTGGGCACTATATAAGCCCAGGCATTTCATTTGTAAAGGCTAATTAGAAATAATTAGAGAGAGAGTTGTAAATAATAGAAAGCAGTTAGTAGATAGAGAGTAGTTAGAAGTTGATAGAATAGCAATTAGAGTAGAATAGGAGGACAAGGCAAGAAATTGTTGCCATTGATTGTAAACAAACTCCATTTTCATTGAAGTAATGGTGAAGCGTGTCGTTTCTTGCAATTTGCATGGTTTCTTGTTGAGTCTTCAATCCTAGATGGTAGATGATTAGATGAAAGGAGGAAATGCAATTGATTAATGGTGGAATTCGTATATCCATACTACTAGCAGTTTGTTGATTGCAGACTTGCCTTGTGTAGTCAACTGGAATCATTCAGCTTAAGCTCAATTTCAATTTGTCACTTCTTCATTGATATGCATCAACTTGATGGTGTCTATGCCTGCGGTGATGATTTGAACATCATAAAGCTTCCCTTAGAAGATCGCACTAGCCTTGTGGAGATGGTCCATTGATGTCAAAACAAGACCTAGTTAGAGTTTCATCAAAAATCAAATCATTGCTCCTACATTCTTAGTATTAGGATTAGATCTTCTCTTCGCCCTCATCCTTTTTCCATTTTTTCAAATCTAAGCCGGTAAGAGCCTGTGTTCCAGCAAAGCAGATCAGAAGTTCAATCACCAGATGTAAGTCCCCTTGTGATTCTAGCAAATCACATCACACCACGAAGAACTTATCCACACGTAGAGACCCTACTAACCAGAACATTGGAGTCATCCTAACTGATCCTTCATGCGAATCTTCAGCAGTTAGCGACTTTATTCAAGAGAGGATAAGATGCCTTTGGGTATTTTATTCTGTGTATGATGGTGTACAAAATACACGTCAACAAGACCCTGTGGTGAAACTTGCAGCAATGGTGATAGGCTACTAGGATTCTACTCCAGTAGACTTAATAGTGTTCCATCTGCAGCAATTCACACAGCACATAGAATGATTGTTGATAATGTAGACTATGATATTTGTGAAGCTATTAGAGACCAATTATTTTAAAATTTGAAATCCATTAAGAAGGACAACACACAAAATTTCAAATATGGTCAGCTGTTAGCCGGGTTATTTTTCTATTTTCAGAACTTCCTACTAGGTATTGGAGATATTGAATGGTCCAAGGAATAACTGGTCAATGCATAGATCAATAACAACATTAAGGCTATGAAGAATACTTTTTCAGCTGTCGTGAACAAATATTTTAATGAATTTCAGAAAAAGATGAGCATGAGAATTAGGTTACCTGAAGATGTGGTAAAACACTTTGAAAAAGACATAATCTTCACGGTTACCACTAACTTCTTCTTGATGCAAGCAATTGAACCTAGAGAGGAAGAGATGGAAGATATGAGCTATGAGGTTAATCATGATTTAGTGGTCGGCTATGCGAATACCCTATTAGCATTGCCTAAAGATAAAAAGAAGGCAAAACTGGACATTATGGTAGTCCAAGTTGCACCAACTGAAACCGGTACTGCACCTGTAGCTAAAGTGAAAGGAAAGCAAAAGAAATTGGATGAAAAATCTCATGTGAAAAAGAACACAAGGGTGACTCGAAATGTCCTAACCAAGAAGGAACCAACACCTAAAGTATATGAAAAGAAGGAGAATGCACCAAAGAAGAGAAATAGGAAACTGATTTTGCAACTAGAGTTTGAGGGTACAGATTCTGGAGAAGAACCAAAGAAGGAAAAAGTAACTGATAGAACACCTAAGAAGGTAAAGGTAGTGCCAAAGGCAACTACACCTATAGATATTACTACCTACAAACTTGACACAGTCTTTGAGAGGACAATGAAGTCATTAGGAAGAAACAGGTTTGACAATGTCAAAGAATATTATGATTCTTTCACAAAAGATGAGTAGAAGCAAGTAATCCAATAGGTAATAAATTATTTGGGTCATTACAATAGATTTCCGCATGATTTGGAGAAAGATATTTCAATCTCTTTGTATAATACTTTCTTAGATAAATGAGAAGAAGCTATTCAATTGGAAAAGAAGATTTTTGATGAAATATTTGTACAATATTTTCCCAATCTATCATCGGATGGAATTAGTGCTTTAATTGAGGAATACAAAGCATATTTTGATTTTAAAATGAGGAAATTGAAGCTCCTTAAAGGAAAAAGGGTAGGTATTGAGTCTGAGACTCATCAGCTAGCCCGTGTAATCAAACAAAGGGAAGAAAACATCCACTCTGCCTATAAGGATGAAACTATAGATGATGCTCCTCGATCGGAAATGGATAAAGAGGAAATTGTTCAAGCTGACATAGTCTATCCACTCAAGAAGATAGATGATTCCATTATTCTTGTTGATGGAGTTTTTCAGGATACAGTAGACCTATCTGGAGACATTACTGCACCAGATATGGATCCTCCTACAATCACTGAAGTACATGTTACATTAGTTGAACAACCGGGCATTCAATTGACAGTGGATAATGAAACGGGAAAAGAACAACTGGAGAAACCCCAATCTCCACCGATCATTGAAACTACTCAAAAGGAGTCTATTGAGGAAGCTGCCACTCAGCTAACTGAAGATACAATAGAGAAGAACACAGAAAGAGCCATAATTAAGAGTGTACCCCTTGAACCGGCGAAGCAGAAACTACTTGATGATAATGATGAAGATTATTTAAGTATCTCAGGACCCATTGACATGAACACCTTGAGTGCATCAGAAATGATGAAGATTGCTAATGTTATGCAATCTCAAGCACACAAGAAGCGAATGAAAGAGAAAAGGATTGAAGTAGAGACAATCTAGAAATAATAGTTGTTGCACATCTTCCCACTCCCATCAGCAAACTTGGTCAGTTAGTTGCAGATGCATCTGATCAAATCAAATCACTTGAAGATGCTGCTCAAATGTCTACTAAGAAGAGCTACAAGAAAAAATATGGAGACAAAATGGCTAAGAACATTGAAAGTGGCAAAATGGCTTTATCTCACAATAGAAGTCTGTTGAAGAAAGCTATTGAATATGGAGGGAAGTATCTTGCCTCTACCTCCAATGTTCCTTTCTTTTATTCTGATATTTCTAAGAGTTAAGTTGAAACCAAGTAGGAAATAGAAAGGTTATGCAAGGCATATGTCCCACTCCAGGACTCCATTCATGCCTTTAACCGGTCTATAAATGATTTGCATGATAGACTGAACATGAATGATAATGAGAAGGCTAAGAGATTCCGGTCTCTACGAGAGCTCAAGAGTCAACTCACCTCACAGGTCGACATTCTTTAGAGAGCCTACTCCAATACAGAAGCTATTCTTGCTACTCCTGAAACCTACATGCTAGACTCAATGGAAGAATTCTATTCCCAGTTGGTGTCTACCTCTGAGTATACGGATAACATACTGGAATCATGGGACAAATTCTTTATCCCAAATGAAGCATAATTTCAATGATATTTTTATGAGATTAGCCAATGCATGAACTTGTTTAAAATTGTAATATATGATGAACACTTTGATACAGATTTTCTATATATATGTATATATTTTACTTCATCATTTTTGGCATTGTTGTCAAAGGTGGAGTAATAATATGTATGTGTTTTTGAAAGTTTTGTATTTATGCATGCATTAAGGGGGAGTATTGCATTAAAAAAGGGGAATATGAGTACATATGTATATATGTTGTGTATGCACACTTAGCGGTATTGTATTACTCTAAAATTTTTCTAAGTGTTGCCATCAATGACAAAGGGGGAGATTGTTGGCTTGATGATGATTATCATGTATTCATCACTTGTTGTCATTGATGAAACACTCTCACACACATATGATTACATTGACTACTATTGTAACTTCATTGATTTACACTATTAACTGGTATGTTTAAGGTCTATCTCTAACCGGTACTCTGTGTCAACTGGTATGTGCTTAAGAGATAACCTATGGTTACATTAAGTCGACATCAAAATGAAGATAAAGATGAAGACAAAGATCAAGCAAAAGATTCTAGGACAACGGTTCACATATTTTGTTCCAATAGGTATTGACTGTTCTAACCGATATCTGATTTTGTGATGAGTTACCTGCACCATTTTCTTGGCGGTCAATTTTGTGATGAGTTATGTTTACTTGTTTAGATACACTGCACCTAGGAAATTGTGTTTTGATTTCCTATGGCTGACATAAGATTTGAATGTCTATTTAAAGACATCTTAGTGAATCATTTAAAACTAACAGCGAATGATGGTATGTGAATACTAATATGCATCTAGAGTGAAAGTTTTATGTTGAAGAGCGATAAGTGTTAAGATGAAGAGTAGTGTTGAATGTACTTAGAATGATCTAATCAAGCAAGCCTTGTGCTACTCAGAACAGATCAAATCTTTCTTGTTGTTTTCTAATCATTACAACAGAATCAAATCCCCTAACTGGGTAAGCTTTAACAAGCTTCATTGTACAAATCCTCTAACAAGGTGATCCATTAGTTTGGATTCTAAAATCCTCCAGCAAGGTTACTCTTAACAGGGTATACGCTTCTGATCAAGCTTGGGATCTCTAACAAGATTCACTCCTAGCATAGCACTTTGTAAGACCTTAACCGACCAGTTATCTATTACTGCAGATAGTTAACTTGTGAGTTCCATCTCATCATGGTTTTTACCTATTTGGGTTTTCCATGTATAAACACTTGTGTTATGGTGGATGTTCTACTTTATGTGGATGCTGTTATTTCATTTTGGATAGCATGTATTTTGTTCAAATTCTTGGTTAAGTTCATCTACCTTTTAGTGTTTAAAGTTGTGCTTGTTTTGGTGTCACCGATTCACCCCCCCTTCGCAGTGCTTTTCAAGACCATCAGTAAATGTTATATCAAAAGAGATGATTCCATTGGAAAGTTTGATCCTAGATGCGATGAAGGAATATTTCTTGGTTATTCTAATCAAAGAAAAGCATATAGATGTTATAACAAAAGATTGCAAAGAATTGTGGAGTGCTAATGTATAGGTGGATGAGTAGAATAGAGGTCAAATTAGAACTTATGAGAGAGAACCGGAAGTGGAAATGGTTATAACTGAACTAGTAGCAGCTGTACCAGAACATAATGTTGAACTAGTTACCTCAGCAGTATCAGAAAATTTAACAGTAATTGAAGATCAGAGCAAGGAAACGGAAAGTTAGAAGACTCCTAGGTATGTAAGGTTGAATCATTCAGAAGATTAGATCATTGGAGACAAGAGCAAAGGAGTAATGACAAGAAGAAGGTTGGCAACTAAAGAGGTATGTTTAATTTTTCAAATAGAACCGACATCAGTAGATGAAGCATGTAAAGATAAATGTAAAAGCTATGGAAGAGGAATTGGATCAAATAAAAAAGAACAACAAATGGAATTTAGTTCCCAGCCTAAAAACAAGAATGTTATTGGAACTAAATGGGTCTTTAGGAATAAATTGAATTAGGATGGACAAGTTGTGAGGAACAAGGCTAGATTGGTATGTAAAGGATATTCTTAGAAGGAAGGAATTGATTATGATGAAACTTTTTCTCTAGTAGCTAGGATTGAAGCTATGGGATTATTTCTTTCTTATGCTGCCCATAAGATCTACAAGGTTTATCAGATGGATGTTAAGTGTGAATTTAGGAATGGAGATCTTGAAGAGGAAGTCTATATTGAGAAACTTGATGGATTTTCTCTTTCAGATGACAAATACATGGTTTGCAGATTGAGGAAAGCTTTATATGGTTTGAAGCAAGTCCTTGGAGCTTGGTATGCTAGATTGAAAAATAATCTTTTAAATCTTGGTTTCACTAAAGGTAATGATGGCAGTAACTTGTATTATAAGATCACTGATGATGACATATTGATTGTTGAGGTCTTTGTTGATGATATCATTTTTGGAGGTGAGGATAAGTTATGTATGGAGTGCTCCGATAATATGAAGAATGAATTTGAGATGTTTATGATTGGAGAAATTAGATTTTTGTTAGGTTTGCAGATTACTCAAACTAATAAAAGTATTTTCATCTATCAAACTAAGTATGCTAGAGAGTTGTTGAAGAAATTTGGTATGGAAAATTTCAAACCGGTTGGTACTCCTATGGTTACAAGTGATAAATTGACAAAGAAAGATGAATCAACTCTAATAAATCCTACAAGGTATGTCTATGATTGGAGGCTTGTTATATTTGACTATGACTAGATTGGATATAATGAATGTTGTTTGTATTGTATCAAGATATGAAAGTGATCCTAGAGAAAATCATGAGAGTGCAGTGAAAAGGATTTTCAGATATTTACAGGGAACAACTAAATATGGTTTATGTTATCCTAAAAAATGATGACTTTACACTATGTGCAGATACAAATGCAGATTCAGCTGGAGATATAGATGACCATAAAAGGACATCCAATGGAGCTTTCTTTCTTGGAAAGAAACTTGCTTCATGGATCAACAAGAAACAATCATGTACTTCTTTATCTACTGTTGAAGTTGAGTATGTTGCTGCTACTACTAACTGTACACAAGTTCTATGGATGAAGCAAATGTTGAAGGATATAAGGGTAGATTGTAATGAATAGGCAGTTATTCACTGTGATAACTCTACTGCTATTGACATATCAAAGAATCTGGTATTTCATTCTAAGACAAAGCATATATAAATCAAGTATAAATTTTTAAAGGAGAAGGTGGAAGCAAATGAAGTCAGACTAGTTTATGTGAATACTAAAGAGCAAATTGTAGATATCTTCACTAAACCTTTTCCTGAGGAATCATTTGAGTATTTTAGAGACAGATTGGGGGTCTCTACCCCTTCGGTAAAGACTTGAGTGATGCTGATTGGCATCAGCCCGGTATGCACTTATCAGAATTATTATTCATTCTGGATTGATGTGATGGTGCTACTTCTCAGGGGGAGTAGTCAGCTGTATGGTTCAGAGGTTTTATGATTTTTCTTTGATGTTTATGTTAGATTTATGGCATTAATGTCAAAGGGGGAGAGATATACATGTGAAAAATAGAGCATAACAAAGATATCCATCACAGGGGGAGTTTTGTCTTTGGTTTGATTATTTGGTTTAGAACTTCATTCATATATCATTTGTTGTATGTCTTCCATTGGGGGAGACTTTTTTGGAATTTTCTTGGCACTTGGATGTTTTTCACATCTAGTGTTGCCATCAATGCCAAAGGGGGAGGTTGTTGGAAATTTGGAGGAGAATTGATTATGTGTTGTATTGATGTTTGTCATTGATGTCAACACTAGCTTATTTGGTTGTCTACCAAATTTTGATATAGTGGTTGGACTTTGATGATGATCAGGAGATTTGTCTCCGGTATATTGTGATTGGTGGAATTGGCTTGGTTTGGTCATTCATGTGGTTCATATGCATGTCACATTCATTTGGTTCGGGATTTGGTGATCCAAAAGCTATCATATGTTCTAGTAAACCTTTTGGTTACTGGTAAGGGCTTTATCGGTAGTACTTCGTTGAAGATCTTTTGATGAATTTGATAAGTGTTGTTGGTGCGGCTTCTAGAAGGTTTTCAGGATGCTGATGGTTATCGTGTTCATGTTCCAGTTGATTGGTAGTATTTCATTTGTCTTATGCTGACATATTTTAGGTCTGGTCTTATTCTGCTAGGTTATGGACCGGTTTATGTAACATGTTGGTGGATGCTCCCGATGCATTACCGGTTAGATTTATTATTTGGTTAATGTTGTTTTGGTCTTAGGACAATTTGGTTTATCATTGGTTTGTAGGTTTAAGTAATGAATTTATTGTATTATCTTTTAGGTGGCCAACCTAATTGTTTAGGTCCCGGGTTGATATAAATATGATGTAAGATCTCTTTGTAGATCATGGTCAAGGATGGTTATGGGATTATTTGTGTGCGAATAAATTTATAATCATATGTAGAGGATTTGGTCGATCATAGGTGATATAATTGGGTTTGTGTAAGAGGTTTGAGACCTCTGACATTGAGCTTAACTGAAACTGTACCTAGGCATAGGAGATGCTATTCTTGTAGTTCATTCTTATTTCCGGAATGTAGTCAGGATTTCTTTTGTAGTCAGTGAGGTTCCTTTATGATGAGAAGTGCGCTCTAGGTTGTTGGCCTTCTTGCATGTGCAGGCCCCTTATTGTAATCACATACTTACTATAGAAGTATTTGTTGATAGGAAATGTGGAAATCATCAAAGCAACATAAATTATAACCTAGTTCAATCACGAAAACTCAATTGCAATGATAACAATCCTAATTACACTCAATGAAAACATGAAAACAAGACATTCAAGATTGAAAACTAAGCAAACCAAATACAGATGTCTTCTTCATGTGGCTCCATTGTCCTTCTTTCTCCTTCAAATAGCTTTGTTTTGTGGATCTCGCCTACTAGTGCATAAGCATGATGTGAAAGCAAGTAGACAAGATAGTAGCGCAAGAATACTCGATGCGTGAGTGATTCGACTAGGGATCAAGGACCTTGATTGAAGAAAATCATCCAATTTATAGACAAATTGGAGAAAAGACAAGATTAGCATGACAGTGATATTAGAGGCAATTGATTTCAAAAATGGCACAATTGAGTGGAAAGAAGAAGGTTATGACACCTTCTATGTCATGAATTATGACATATTGCCAATGCAAAGGTTAGAGGACTAGAAGCTTATGACATCTTGCTATGCCAAAAGTATGACGCATGAGAAATTCATGCTTCCACCGAAGCACAAAAATAGGGAGAAACTAGAGAGAAATTAATTAGGTGGAAATTGAAATTAGGAAATTAGAAAATGAGGAAATTAGGAATTAGGAAAATTAGAAAATGAGGAAATTGATGAAATTAGAAAATTAGAAATTAGAAAAAATTAAGAAAATTAGAAAATTAGGAAATTAGGAATTAAGTGAATTAATTAACAATTTTTCATTCATCAATTAATTCACACAAAGAGAGGGAATTAATTAGCCAATTAAATAAATATTTAATTGTGACAAGAAGACTTAGGATAAATAAATAAATTATTTAACCTAGAGGAAAAATGCCAAACAAGATTAAATGAATAAATCATAAAACCTTAGAAGATGAATTAGAAATGCAAGGACGACAATTAGGTCTTGACAAAAGATAATTGATGTAGGGTCGATTTGATCATGATTTTGAATTGATAAATGATTTGATTGATAAATGCGCCAATTGACGAGGAACAATGACAAATTGATTCAAATTGACACGATTGAGAAGGATGATGATCGATGACAAATTGATCGCAAAATGACAAGATTGAAAATGACAACGATTGATGACAAATCAATTGCAAAATGACGAGATTGAAAATGACAACGATTAATGACAAATCGATCGCAAAATGATAAGATTGAAAATGACAACAATCGATGACAAATCGATCGCAAGTCGACAAGATTGAAAAGAGGACAATGATTGATGACAAATCAATCGCAAAATGACAAGATTGATAAGAGGACAAAACCCTAATTAGGATTGATGATGTCCAAAATGATGACAAATGAACACGCACATTGATGCGACAGAATAAGATTGACCAAAATCATGACTGAAGATTGTTATCGACAAGACCAAATTTGAAAGTGAGACAACTGAAGAATGCAGAAGAAGGACTCGATGCTCGCAAATGATAAAGACCAAGTGCGTGACATAGGAGAAATGTTAATGCTACACAAAAACCCTAAAATAAGGCAATGTGCAAATGTTAAAGTACGATTCCGCAAGTGTTGACCATTTTTAGATGTCTACATTTTGCCCCTCTTTGAGACAATGCGATATTAAGCATTGTTTCAAAGAACAATAATGAAAATGCCCCAGACACTGACAATGACATATGCATGCCCCCTCGAGGAATTGGCCAGAAACATCCAGAAAAGAGGCTAATTGATCGATAAGAATGATAGAACATGATAGGAGCAAACAGACTAAAAATCGGAGATCGGATATACGAATGACAAGCAATTGAAGGTACAAAAGACTGTGACCTACATGAGATGGAGAGAGGGTACGTCCATCTATGCACTGACAAAGATCTATAAATGAGACAAAGAGAGTGAAAATTGCTCATTTGCACTAGCCCAAGAAGAGGATTTGTTGCTCTGGAAATGGACACTTGCAGAGAGATGGCGAATATTCCAATGGCAAATCACCTCAGAGAATGTGTACGCACCTACAGATGACTAGACGACGCGGGAGCAGCGGTATGTATCTCAAAAACCCATATTGTCAATTTTATGAATTTTGATTGCTTGCGGGACATTGCGGGGCCCATAGGGAATGCAAAAATTGACTTCTGCGCCTATGTGAGCGCATCCTGCACTTGTGTAAGGTAACCCGCGCTTGTGTAGGGTACACAAGCGTAGGTTGTTACTACACAGGCACAGGACTTAGCACACAGGTGCAGTTGTGCATGGGGAACCCTAATTTGGCCAAAAACAACATGCGAATGATCCGAAAAGGGGGGATAAGAATAGGATAGGTCAAAATAGATTAGAAACACCCTAATTTGGACATGAAACAAGGAAATGCAGCCTATACGAGCAAACCCTAAAACTAACAAATTGTGCCCCAATTGTGATGCAGAGTTGATAGTATCCATTGATCACGCGGGAGAACCAACTTGACTGCTTCATGTTACGACATAGACTCAGGAGCACGGATAGAGATACATTAGCAGGACTTGGAATATACTATATCACATTCATGCCTGAGATTAGGGCAAACACAAGACTACTAACCGCATTGGCAGAACGATGGCATTTGAAGACCTCCTCATTCCATCTGGCGACTAGAGAGGCGACTGTGACACTAGAGGATGTATGGTGTATCCTCCGCATTCCAATTCATGGAGAGATGATAGAGTATGACCCAGTGACAGGGAGAGATGCTTTGTGCAAATTATTTGAGTGCGATGCAGATGATCTGGATATCGTAGAGAGGGAGATTGGCTGGGAGACCATGGCATCAGAGTATGATTGACGATATGTGGTGATAGCAGTGGTGATAGCATGTCTATTAGTAGGGGATAGATGAGGACATGGATTCCCTATTGGATGGGGAAGAGTGCTAGAGCAAATGGCGAAAGAGGGTACGGTGTACGCATGGGGACCATGTGTACTGGCTATGCTGTATTTTCAGTTGCATCAGATACCATATCAGGGGGTTCAGACTTTGAGCTGTGGAGTCACATTATTACAGGTATGGGCATTTGAGCACATAGCCATATGTCGACCGATTGCAGAGAGACAGGTATTACCACACCGACCATATGTGTATTGCTATGGGGGATCACTGAGACAGGGTCCTTTTGGATACATATTGTATTGGCGACATGAGCTAGACAGATTGAGAGAGTTCACATGGAGGCCATATCTTGATTGCCCTGGATGGTCAGATGATAGTGATGAGATATTGTATTGTAGACAAGAGAGGTACCTAATTGGGCGACCAGTGAATCACCAGAGAGTGATTGAGATGTACCTGCCAGAGAGAGTCAGATGATAGTTTGGAGAGAGACAGGATGTACCTAGAGGGACTGCACACTTTGCCCGATCTCACAGAGAGACAAGTCAGTGGGGGAGGATGATTCAGCCACACATAGCATATGCTAACTTCACACAGCTACAACAGAGATAGTGGGATTGGAGATTAGATGTGGTGGACACCGGGACGACAGAGGAGTATGAGCGATGGTTTGCATGACGACGGCCAGTGCCATTGATAGATCCCGATATTTTGGTACCGAGGAGACAGGAGGACTTCCCACTTGCTGGAGAGGATGGAGATGATGAGGATGAGGAGGACGAGGGTAGGGATGAGGATGAGGGGGACGACGAGGACAAAGATGATGAGAGGGATGACAATTATGAGCCAGACTCAGCCGATCAGGAGTCATTGCAGGATATACCCATGGAGCTGGAGACAGCTAGGATAAAGGAGATGGAGATGTGCAGGGCTACCATAGTGAGTCAACATGATCACATTGCGACATTAGAGAGATAGAATTCCATCTTGAAGTTAGAGCAGGATCAGTTCAGAGCGGAGATAGCCAAACTTACAGCGGCTCGAGATACAGTAATAACCCAGGCACAGCGAGAAGAACAAAGAGTCACTGAGTATATTGGGTTGATTAGGGATGCCAGTGCACGAGAGATGGCACAGATGTTGGTAGAGACCGGAGAGGAGATACACCATTGGAGGACACTATATGAGAGTGTAGTTCCACCAGAGCAGAGAGCATCATCATATCGGGCACGATCAAGGACAGAGAGCAGGGCACGCTCTCGGAGGTCAGTGAGCAGCATGGGGGTGAGTGGACCTATGAGATCACCACAGCCAGGACCTTGGACAGGAGGGACATCATCCTTGAGACATGGCAAGGATGAGGAGGACAGAGGGAGCACCCAGTGATAGAGGCACATGCTCCTTACGACAGAGGCATATGTAGTTTGACATTTTGTAGTCAGCTTGCGGGCCATACTTAGGACAGACAGTCCAATTTTGTACTCCGATATTATGTTGATATATGATATGATATGCACCGATATGATGGGATGCAATGTGTTATGACTTATGTTATTTTCCATGTATGGATGACTTATGCACTGTTGATGTATTATTGTGGAACATGTATGGATATATTTTTTTTATGTGTTTTGGATGCATTTATAATATGAAATGGATAAAATGCTTGATGTGATGTTTGATATAATGCAAATGTACTAACCGAATGGATGCAGGATGCAACATATGTGTGTGGAGATCGGAGAATGAGATTGAACTGACTATCCAAACTGATGGAAGAAATGTTAGTAAGAAGAAATGAAACAGAGGACAGTTAGAGACGAAGAAAAACTTGCTTTCAGTAATGCACTTTATAGGTGAGAACCTTTATTTTAATGTAGCAAAATGGATACGTAGCATCATGGCATTGAAGGCCAGAGCTGAAATGCAACCCTTTTTGCAAAAGACAGACACATCGTAGACAAACAACAATCACAACAAAAAAAAGAAAGGGACCATGAACCATCCTGGTCACTCTAAATCACTTAGTGACATCATCGAGCAACATAGGAACATGACCGAAGATAAATCAATAAATGATAAGACTTGCTAATTTCATCAAGTCAAACAAACATCTTGATCGTCATTGTCAAAAGTTGAAAGTGTTGATAGGACGATCATGTTGTCTGGTTTCAGGACATGCGGTACCTCGTCTAAGACAGGACACAGTCTGGTTTCGAGCATACCACACCCTGTATAAGACCCATGATAGTAGTGACAAGGACAAATCATATTGATGCTGACATTCGATTGAGAAGACAATTGTGATCAGTTTGAATGTCTGGTTTGATTGAAAAAGTTCATCTGTTAATACGTGATTTCATTAAAGCACAATGTGATTGATTGTCGTTGGATGTATGCTCAGCGATTTGTCTATGCACAGGGGGGATATTTTTGTTTTGTTTTTCGAGTTTTATAATGTTTTTGTTCATTTTTTCAGGACTTTTTATGACTTTTTAGGGACTTTTTTCAGGACATTATATGATTTTTAGGGATTTTTTCAGGACATTTTTCAATTTTTATGATTTTTTTCAGGACATTTTTCAATTTTTATGATTTTTTTTAGGACATTTTTCAATTTTTAGGGATTTTGATTCGAAAGTTCTAGTGATTGATCATGACAAGGGGAACACACCCAATGCACATCCGAAAGATATATATGGAAACTAGGACTGAAACATATGCACAAGAAACGAAGTATGCAAGACAATGATGTTGACCAATCATAGGCCTGAAACAGAACATTGGGTTAGGACAAGGATAGGCACGATAAATCTTTAGAGAGAAAGCATAATTAGAGGTCATGATAGATGACAGAGAAATGATCATTTTTACACATGGTGCCTGTTTGCCAGGTTTTCACTAGAGGGCGAATAATTTTTCTTGACTTTTTTTTTGTTTTTCACTTTTTTTGTATTTTTTCAGGATCATACTTAAAAAAACTGCTGATAGAAAATTATGCCCAGTACTTGCGAAGGTGCATGCTATTTACAGGATCAGATAAAGGTTCACCTTCTGGAGTGGCAAGCTGATATGCCCCCGAGCCATAGGCTGCAGTCACTATAAAAGGCCCAACCCAATTAGGTTCAAACTTGCCTTTGATGATGTCAGTAGATTGTGCATTCTTGGGGTTTGCCTTTAAAACCAGATCTCCCACTTCGAAGTGTCGCCCTTTAACTTTCTTATTATAAGAGCGACGGAGACGGTTTTGATATGCTTGCAAATGTGTCAGGGCTGTCTGATGTTTCTCATCTAACATCTCAAGCTGATGCAACCGAGAGACTCTGTGTGTCTCATCATCAATCAGATGTTGCAAGGAAACACGCAAAGAAGGAATCTCCACCTCCAAGGGTAAAATGGCTTCTGCACCATACACCAAGGAATAAGGTGTTGCGCTAGTAGGTGTGCGGATAGAAGTGCGATAAGCCCATAATGCTGGATTCAACTATACATGCCAATCACGACCAGCGTCATTGACAACCTTTTTCAGGATCTTGATAATGGTTTTATTTGATGCTTCGGCTTGACCATTACCCTGCGGATAGTATGGATTGGAGAAACGGTGTTGGATATGAAACTTTTCACAGAGTTCCTTGACATCTTTATTCTTGAAGGGACGGCCATTATCCATGACTATGGCAAGGGGAACCCCATATCGGCATATGATATAATTCAATAGGAATTTTGAAATTTGCACACCAGTGATATAGGTCATGGGGATAGCTTCGATCCATTTTGTAAAATACTCTGTGGCTGTAATGATAAAATTGTGTCCATTTGCAGATATCGGGTGAATCTTGCCAATAAGATCCAATCCCCATTGAGAAAAGGGCCATAGAGATATGACAGAATGAATCTCTTGGGCTGGTGCATGAATGTAATTTCCATGGATCTGGCATTTGTAGCACTTTTTAACAAAATCGTGAACATCTTTTTCCAGAGTGGGCCAATAATACCTAGCACGAATCAACTTTTTGGCTAAGCTCAGACCATTGAAATGGCCCCCACATATACCATCGTGAACCTCATGTAAAGCCGTTTGTGCTTCGTCAGAATCCAAACACCTAAGGAGGGTATGGTCAAAGGAACGACGGTAAAGGGTGTCGACAATGATGACATATTTGGTTGTCTGTCGGATGAAAGCTTGGCGTTGGTTAGTGGAAAGGTTAGGTGGTAAGGTTTGGGATTTTAAATATTGATAGACATCATTGTACCATGGGGAGTTAGGGCCAACAAGAACACACATCACATCTGCTGTCAGAATTTCAAAAGAAGGGACAAGCAACTGTTCGACCAAAAATTCACATTTGTCCATATTGTGGGGCATATTCAACATGGAAGGAATTGTAGCCATCGCATCTGCCGACTTGTTTGGAATTCTTGGAACTTGACTGAAATAGATAGCCATGAATTTTGTCTTGAAGAAATCTACCATATGCTTGTAGGGAATAAGCTTTTCATCTTTTGTTTCGTAGTCATCATTCACTTGTCAGATGACTAATTGAGAATCTCCATAGACTTGTAAATGTGTGATGTTCCAGTGGACCGCTACTCGGAGTCCTGTGACCAGTGCTTCATACTCTGCAATGTTATTGGTACAATGAAAAGTTATCCTGTAGGACTTGGGAATAGCATCACCTTGAGGGGTGACAAACAATATGCCTGCTCCGGATCCAAACTTGGTATGGGACCCATCAAAGTATAACTTCCATTCATTAGAAGATGTAAGAGCAAAGACTGATTCATCCAGAAAATCTATCAACGTGGGATGATCTTCATAAATAGGAGCCTCTGCAAATTGATCCGCTATGACTTGCCCTTTTATTGCCTTTCGCTCCATATACTCAATATCAAATTCACTGAGGATCATAACCCACTTTGCTAGGCGACCCGTCAAAGCTGCTTTGCTAAGCAAATATTTCAAGGGATCAATTTTTGCAACCATCAATGTTTGGTGATTTAACATATAGTGTCGGAGTTTCTGTTTTGCAAATACCACTGCTAAGCATGCCCGTTCAATAGTTGAATAATTCAGCTCATAGCCTACTAGTGTCCGGCTGATATAATAAATAGCTCACTCTTTGCCGTTCTCATCCTGTTGGGCTAGGAGAACTCCTAGTGCCGTTTCAGTTGCAGAAATATACAATATAAATGGCTTTCTTTCTATAGGAGGCATTAGAATAGGTGGCGACAACAAATAGTCCTTAAGAGCTTGAAATGCTGATTGGCATTGCTCAGTCCATTTAAAAGTGACTCCTTTATGCAATAAATGCTGGAATGGATGACATTTGTCTGCCAATTGAGCTATAAAGCGGTGGATTGACTGTAGCTTTCCTTGCAAACTTCTTAATTGCCAGAGATTGGAAGGAGGAGGCATATCCATTATTGCTTTAACCTTGGCAGGGTCGACTTCAATGCCTCTGTGAGAAACAATGTACCCTAGTAATTTGCCGGCTGTGACACCAAAGACACACTTCTTTGGATTGAGTCTGAGCTTGTAGGTTGCCATTCGGTCAAAGATTGGGCCCAGGATGGCTAGGTGACTATCTCTAGTGACAGATTTGCATAATAAGTCATCAACATAGTCCTCCATCAAAGTATGCATGAAATCATGGAAAATTGTCGTCATTGCTCTTTGATATGTGGCGCCAGCATTTTTAAGACCAAAGGGCATCACATTCCAACAATAGGTACCCCAAGCACAGGTGAATGTAGTCTTATGTTGATCTTCAGGAGCAATGCGAATTTGGTTATAGCTGGAGAAACCATCCATCAATGAGAGCATCTCATATCCAGCAGTCATGTCAACTATGATGTTGATATTTGGTAGTGGAAAATCATCTTTAGGGCATGCTTTATTAAGATCCCTAAAATCCATATAGATTCTGATGCCCCCAGTTACCTTGCTAACTAGTACTAAATTTGAAATCCAGTCTGCATAATCAATGGGTCTAATAAAGCCCACATCTAGTAATTTTTTCAGTTCTACCTTGACCAAAAGAGCCACCTGGGGATGCATCTTTCTAAGTTTCTGTTTGACAGGCTTGGCATATGCTTTTAATGGAAAGTGATGAAGGACTAATTCTGGATCAAGGCCAGGCATATCTGCATAGGACCATGCAAAGCTAATCTTCTTCTCAAGAAAGAAATTGACAAAATCTATCTTTTCCTGTTTTGATAAAGAAGCAGCGAAATGAATGACCTTAGGGTTGTCAGGTGTACCCAAATTGATTTCTTCGGTCATTTCCACAAGCAATGTTGATTTATCCTGACTTGATAGGGGTATGTCCACTCTTCCACCTTTGGGCACCTCAGAGAGGTTTTCACCCGCAGGTACGTCTTTTATTTTTACTTGTTCATGATCAGAGAGTGCCTTACGGTTTTCACTCAAAGACCTATTCTTTTGATTTTGTATTTTTTCTTTTCTTTTTTCATTTTGATGACTGGAAGATGGAGTTGACTCCCCAAAATATGTTATGGAATCCAGATCAATAGCAAATGTTGCCTTATGATCACCTTGTGGTATGCCTTCCTGTAGTCCAAGGAATTTTGCAATTGCTTCATCATTTTGAAAACAATCCAATGTGAGTGGTTCTTGTTGGTCATGTTGGATAAGTTGGGGATAGACGAGGGGCATGTCATCATCGGTTTTAAGGAGAGAGAGGGCCGAAATGGTAAAGATGTGAACATCTGTGGTATCACTATCCGAACTGTTCGCGTCTGATTTAGAGCTTGGGTCCTAGAATGATTCTATCCAAGCATTAGGACATGTCTTTGGAGGGGGAGTTATTTCATGTTTGTCTTCCATAGGCAAATCATCAGGATCAAGGAAAACATTGTCAAGAGCATAGGAATTAGAGGAAAAAGAATTCCACTCCCATTCATTGGAATCCATTTCGGGTTGGGTATCCTCAGGTGTTGTTTCATCATCAGAGTCACGCCCCTTTCTACACATGGTCACTTTGGTAGATGAGGGTCCAATTCGCAATGGTACAAAACCTAACCCTAAAGTTGGAGGTCGCATCTTGGGTATAGTAGGTTCTAGCCTTCCTTTCTTGTTAGGACCTAAGCCACTGCAGCCGTCATATCCTTTCTTCTGTAGCATAGTAAATCCTTTGCCGTATCGCTCCACTAGCAACTTGATAGGTGGGATCTCAGTTGGATCCTTATAAAGCCAGTCTATGACATCATCATCTAAAGTTTCTTTGTCAAGTTCACCCCATCTTGTAAATGTAGTGGGGGGCTGATACTAAATGACCATTTTAGGTTCCTTTTGCAACAAATGTGGCTTGCCATGTGATTTTGGAGATATCGGTAAATTCCCAATAAGGAATGTTTGAGCCATTGAATACTCTCCACATCCTTGGTCCTGTATCTTCAATTTTCCTTTGACAACATCTAACAATTCATTAGGATCCACATAACTATGTGATTTGGCCTCTCTATTGACTAGGACTTGTTGCTGCAGAGAATCCTTTAGGGCAGCACAAAATTGAAATGGATTAGGATCTCCTGAAATTGTTATCTCAGTTCCATTGTAAGGATATTTTAAACATTGATGATAAGGGGATGGAACTGCTTTCATTGCGTGGATCTACGGACAACCAAGAATCATATTGTAAGGGAGATCAAGGTCTAAGACCTGCAAGAAAGTGTTTTCTGTCACTGGATCGACTCTGATAGGCAATGTAATTATCCCTTTAGATGGGTGCTCAACATCATCATATGCTTTGATTGTTATTCTTCTGGAAGAATCAATATCCTTTTCTGTATAACCAAGACCAATGACCACTCTCAAGGTACAGATGTTAAGACCAGCTCCGCCATCTATCAAGACTCATCGGATTTTGCAATTATGGACAAAGACTTCAAGATGTAAAGGATCATTATGAGGGAGCTTATCAGGTGAAATATCATTATCAGAAAATGCAACGTGTTGGGAAACAGCTAGATGTCCTATTCGGGCTTGAAACTGGTCAACATCAATGTCTATCGGGACAGTGGACTCAATTAAAGCTTTATCTAGGACTGCACAATGCATAGGGGACATTTTCAACAACTCAAGGATCGATATTTGTGTAGGTGTCTTTCCCAGATGATCTAGGAGATTATATTGACTTGCAGGAGCTCCTTTTAGGACTATTTTGGATTGACGAGTGGTGACCACGCAAGAAGGATCTTGTTCCTTTATTCTTATGGTGGAAACATACTCATTTGACGCTCGGAAACAATTGATGACATTGTTATAACTAGTATTTGCATAATTTGCTGTTTGGGTAGAGTTTGAAGAAGATGCTTTACCCTTGTCATGTTCAAGCAAAGGAGTTTTGAAAATTGTATGATTAGTGTTAGAGGTCGCGTTGGGTGGATCAACCTCAATTACTCCTTGCTTTAACAAGTCTTGAATCATATGTTTCAATTGAAAACATGATGCAGTTTTATGTCCTTTTGACCGATGGTACTCACAATATGCATTATCATTCCACCAATGCGGCTTTACCACTGGTTCTGCCTTGATACCTGGTAACTTGATAAATTTTGCTTGTATTAATTGTTTCATTACTGACTCAATGGGCTCTCCCAATGGCATAAACTATCAAGGAGGTCCATCCCTTGATCAGAAAGGTTTGCGCTGCTGGTTTTGTTGCTGGCCTTGTTGTTGATTATATTGTTGAGTGTATTGTTGAGTATGTTGTTGGTATTGCGGCTGTTGAGTAACATTGCTCGCTGGTGTTTGATTGTGTTCCATAGTTGACATATTAGGAACACTCAATTTCTTTATTGTGAACGGGGGTTGATTTGCATTCACTGCTCTTGCATCAACAACTCCATCATTAGTGACATTCTTGTTTTTGTACCAAAATCTATTTCGGTCCTCGAAATTGTTTGTGTTGTCACTGTCTTTGTTGAGCTTAATGATTCCTTTAGCTACAAGAGCAGTTTCAATGTTGATCCCTTTCTTAATGAGTTTCTCAATAGTACTGGGACTTTTCAATTTGAGTTCATACATCATTTCTGGGACCAAATTTTGGATAAACAAGTTCACTTGTTGTTCTTCAGGTATATCTAGGGAAGAACGACTATACAAGCTTTGCCATTGTTGCAAGAAAGTCACTAATGGTTCACCTTGCTTTTGCTTGGTGTTGCATAAATCTGACATGGTCACGTCACTGTCGATGTTGAATGCGAAGTGAGATATAAACTTTTGAGCCAGTTCCGACCAAGTCTTTATGTTTCTTGGCAGATGCGAATACCAATCCATGGCTTGTCCTGTGAGACTTCATGCAAATAAGCGCATTAAATATGTTTCCTCATAACTCACTTCAGTACACGCCGCGAAAAATGCTCGAATGTGGTCTTTTGGATTGCCATTCCCTTTATATTTCTCAAAATTAGGTGCCTCAAAATGCTTAGGGAAGGGAGGCATATATAAACTCTTATCAAATGGATTAGGACATAAATCTTGATCTATGTACAACTTCTTTGTTCCTTTGGTTTCTAATGCGTCGACTTGTCGTTGTAACTTCTCAAGCTGTTGCGCAATTGTGTCAGATTTTGGAGGTCCATCATTAATCTTGGTGGGTATTCTTTGTTGATACATCATGTTTCTGATCGGTTGTTGATGCTCTGAAATTTCCATCTTTGGTGTCTCCAACATATAATGTTCTTGGTAGACCTCTTGTTGTTGTGGTTGTGCCATGCCTTGATATTGACCTTGTTGTTGTGCTTCTTGTGGTTGAATCATCGTTTGTAGCCTAGGTTGATATTGCAATTGAGGGTGTTGTTGATATTGCACAGACATCAATTGCGGTTGTGAAGTATGATAGCTTGTTTGTCTTGGCAGATATTGGGGCACATGTTGTTGTTGATGCTGATGAATCGGAATTTGCTGACTTTGTGCCAATTGTTGTCGCGGTGTAAATCCCATCATTTGCAAAAAACTTTGTTTGGGTGGTTTTTGTTGTTTCTCCTTAAGATGGGGTATGGCACTTGCATTAACTTGTTGTGTTGTTTGTCCAATCCATTGTGGTGGTTGCAAGTTTGCATTAACTTGTAATGAGGCAGAAGGCGCTGCAATTTGTTGTCGAATGCGATATTGTTGTTGTTGTACATTGTTTGTTTGCACATTTGATTGTACCTTTTGTGTATTACTCAATTGTTGCAACATTTGTTGTTGGTGCAAACCACTATCTGTAGCTCTTTGTGTCGCCATTATCAAAGGATCTGTCACAATAGTCTACATAACAGGTACGTGAGTGTTTGGCAAATATATTGAACTTAGTGGGACATAGGAACTTTGTTGCATTGTGGAATTGTTTTGGACATTGGTGAGATTAGGCATTCCAATCATGAAGCTTTCTTGCATCTTAGATTTTGATCCAATTTTATGCATGTGAGGAACCACTTCTTGTTGAGGGACAACTGTCAATATTTGTGTGGTCCTTGTTTGATCTTGTGTTACAGGTGTTGTGTTAAATAATGGATTATTTATTGTCTCAAATGGTGACTTTTGAGGAATAGTCACTGTCAATGCCTTTGAAGCACGTTTACTCATCAAGGTAGGTTGAGTTTCTTGTTGCACATGTTCTTCATTTGGATGCGGAGAGAAACTTAACAGCTCACCGCCTTGTTGTTTTTGCACATTGATTTGCTCACTTGAGGAGGTCACATTACTCATCATGTCAAGGTATTTCTGGGGGAACACCTTAAAGACCTTGTTCAAGAATTTATCCATCTTTTTTGTCAACTTTGGATCTTGAAGGAACATATCAACATCATCAGAGGCATCAGAATCTGATGAAGAATCTGGTAAAATATTTGGATTTGTTTCTTGTTGAATGCCTTGATCTGAACCAAATCCTTGTGAAAGAGTTTGTTCCTCATGTAATGTTTGAATTTCATGTTGCAGGTTTGGTTGATTCCAATCGAAAGGTGCATTTCCTCTTGGTGTTGGTGGAACACTCCCATATCCTAGTTTCATGGGTACAAATACTGGTTCATATAATGGAGGTGGTCCAAGTTGAACTATTCCATATGGTGGTAATGATGTGTTTGATGAACCTTCAATTTGTACTGTATGACTAGTTTGAAACTGTGAATTTGATATGTTGTCAATGGGTTGATACGTTGGTTCGCCCATCTTTTTAGATTTTGACCTTGTTGCAACAGGGATGTCACTTATGCAAATGCAATGTTTTTGGAATTTTTCAAGGATAATGTATGATATGCAACTAAATGCAAACTAAATAGATGAAAATGCAATCTATGTTTTTGGTTGTTTTTCAAGATTTTGAAAAACTTTTGAAATGCAAATCTAAAAAGAGACCCTTAGGAAATTGAAATGATGTCTAGACCTCAAAGGACAAAAGGACCAAGTGACAAAAGGACAAAATGACAATGTCTCCCCTATATGCTTGGATACTAAGCTAGGTTTGACCAAATGACAATAATGACATAAAGAGAAAAGGTTTGATAAGGTCTAGACCTCCTAACAATGACTTAGGGTTTATCAAAGATTTGGATTACTCAAGTATAACAAAACCTAGATTTGACACTATATGCAAAGGGACAATTACTATGCAAATGACCCTAATATGATATGATAATGACCTAAGCTTGATGAAGAGACCTAGGGTATGCAAATGCAAATGTATGACAATGTCAACCTAAGTTTGAATTATGAAATTGTATTACTCTAATGCAAGAGGACATATGCAAATGGATGACCCTTATTGATATACAAAGGAGTATGACCTAGGTGAAACCTAATCTTGGTAATTGGCAATAACTTTGCCAAATGCAAACCTAGGATGAACCTAAATCTAAGTGACATGAATGTTGAGACAAGATTTTGAACAATGTTTGACAACCATGTTTGAAGGTGCTTTGAACTTTGTTGGATGAAATACTCTTGTGTTTAACCTTGTTTTGAATCAATTTATCTTATTTTTGAAATGAGACAACTCAACTTTTGACAAGCAAAGAAGACAAGATATTTCAACTTAGACTCAAGACAATCATGCTCATTCACACATTTCTTATGGTAGGCAAGGATAGTAGGTACTTGAGAGGTAGACTCGTTATGAGATTCAAGGAGAATACATAGATGCTTGACCCCACGGGCTCCCCTCCACGACACTCACTTCTCAGGGCAGCCAAGCATCACTCCCCATGGAAATATCCCCATGGCGAACTTAGTATCTCTTCCAAGTATCTGAACTTGTCCTTCTCAAGCAACTAGAAGGATTTTTGGCCTCTAAATACAAGGTGTTTGTAAAGCGGAAAATCGCGATCGAACCCTAGTTGCTCTCCCCTCTTCCAACTCCAAGGAGAGAGAAGGGAGATTCACTAGGGTTGATGGTTTTCACTTAAGGGAGAGACTTTACATTCAAAAGAGGGGTTGAAACCCACAAGATCCAATCCCACACAATGCAAGATTGGATGCTAAATGTGTTTCAAGGGTTAAGAAAGCAAGGCTACCCTCTTTTGTAAAGAATGTTGATAGAAGAATTAAGCTAGGAATGCATAGAAAGTGACAAAGATTCGCTTATAAACTGAGATAGGGATATAGGATGAAGCTGCGGACCTGGAATTAGTAGTAAAATGTCGATACGGTGCTGTCTTGCAAATTTGAGCAAAAGTTGACGGGACGATGGCACTCGGCGTGCACACGGTCCTCCGAAAAATCCGCGAAACGAAGGGGGATCTATTCGTCTCTGCACAAGGATTCCAGATCTTCAATTTGAGCCGCGTACCTGCAACCTACACACAGAAAAGCGAAGACGATTGGGGGGTTAGGGATTAGGGGTTTGCCTTTAGGTCAAACCCCGGTTTTGGAATTAACCAAGAAATGAGAAATTGCTGTAAATGTAAATGTATGTAATGTAAAACAAGTACTAATACCTTGTTGTAAGGATGTTTGTATCCTTATGTGCGAAGGTATAGATGTTGTTGTTTGTTGTATGTTGTATGTTGTAGCATGTAATGTGTTGTAAGTGATCTCCTCTTCAATGGTTGAATCCTTGTCTTGAATGCAACACTTAGCCTTGAATGGAGACTTGGAATGAATGCTTGAGTATAGTTTCCACGGTTTTTTCCTCATCCCCAAATGAGAGAGAAAATGTTGTTTATATACTTGTCAATTAGGGCTGATAGACTGATTTTCCCGACCTTAGGCTGACCAGGAAAGATAATTTTCCAATTTGCAAACATAAAGACCCGAAGTCCAAAAGAGACCGGGCCCAAAATAGGACCCAGGGACCAGGGCGCTGGGGGCCATGGTCCTGGGGGACCAGGGCGCTGGGCACCCTGGTCCTGAAGGACCAGGGCGCTAGGCGCTTTGGTCCCACCTCCTGGGACAGCAGGGTGCAAAGGAGGTTCAGGCCAGGGTGCAAGAAAATGCAGTTTTCAGTGTCATAATCAGGTTTCGGGGTCTCCATTCAAGTTGCATGTTGCGTCGCCATCGTGAAGACTGAAATGCAGTCAAAATTGCAAGTGTCACAATTTTAGGACGCTACATTTAGCCCCCACTTTAGCGGGAGTATAAGCGTACGCTCATACTTCCGGTAAAGTACAAGGAAACAACATTGAAAGACTTTCACCACATCAAGGAGGCAAGATACACCAAGCCCCCAGTGGACTAAGGATCTTACGACTTCGATTGACAAAGTAAAAGGGAAGATCACGAGGGAGAACCATGACTGTCAGTAGTAAGGTTCCCTCACTATGAGTCATGCAAGAAAGATATCAAAAATTTTCAAGGCAAAGCTAAATTTGTCAAGAAATTTTCAAGTATCTTGAAAAGATATGAACGGGATGTATGCCCCCCTACGTTAAAGCGATCGCACACGCCTCAACGGGGGTGATTGCTTTAAGGTGGTGATACATATAAGAAATGAGAAAGGAGAGGAGCACGTTATCGCAAGGATTTAGCCCCCAAGTGTGAGATAAGCCCAAGGATAATAGACACAAAACACAAAGCACAAGGTGACTTCGCTTTCCTCGGGGTCAGTATGTTGTATGATAGTTCATGTATATATATCATATGTATGTATGCATAATTGTTCTTCATTCCCTAATCAAGGAAGGTCACCTAGAAGAAGGGAACACATGTGTCTTTTGAGTCAACATGAGAGAGATCGAGAGATCTCAATGCTTTGCATCGTCCTCAAGTAGACAACACTAAGGACAAAAAATAGAAAAATGAGAATAACACATAGAGGAAGTAACAATAGAGGAGGAGAGAATCTGCTATGCTAATGTAACTAGTCTAGCACGTCATCTATCCCCCGATCTTGCTGATCAATGTTTCGGGAAGGCAGGGAACACGCTAGAGGAGGAACATCCAACACAGCAGATGGAGCTATCACAAGATCCAAACAAGGGCTATGTTCATATCCCAAGCCACGGTGTTCTTGTCTAGGAGCTAGGATAAGTGCTTTAGAAAATTCATTAGATAAATGGTTATCAATATCAACAAGTTCATATTCACTATCAGAATGAACAGGAGTAACATTTTCATCATGAATAACATTTTCATCTAGATCATCATCAAGATTTATAAAAATAGGATCTTTAACTCACACAGGATCAAGACCATCATGCATCTTATGTTTAGGAGATTTAGGCTCAATTTCCGGCTAAGGAGAAAATGGAATAATGCTTGTTGAAGGTGTTTTTGGGGATTGCAAAGTTTGAGCTCTAAGACGACGCTTTCGTTGGCGTTCACGTGCAGAACGATTTCGTCTAGTCTTAGTAGGAAGTTGAGAAGATTGAGGAGGAGGAATGTTCTCATCCTTATCACTTGGGTGTTTAGGTTGTGGTCTCTTAGGTTGAACAATAGGAGAAGAGGAAGGTCTCTTCTCTCCATAAGAGGAAGGAGGAGGAACCGCTCCATATAAGGGAGGAATATTTGGTTTAGGAAGGAGACCAAGTCCATCATGATGAGGAGGTATAGGTCTACTCTTAGGAGGTTTATTAGATATAGGCATAGTCACATCCATAGGGATGGGTTGGGAATCTTCTTGAGGAAAGACATTAGTTTTATCTTTCAAAGGAAGAACTTCCTTCTCAAGAATGATAGGAATGTCAAGTTTGGGTGTTCTAGGTTCACTTAGAGATAGGATCATAGCTTTTTTCCACTTTTGATAAGATTTGAAAAGATGATCACTTCGCGGAGGAAGGGATTGAAACTGTTTAGGCCAAAAGTAATCAATAGGAACGCTAGAAGTTCTTTCAGCTGGTTTAAAGAGACTATGATTGATAGTAACAACTTCACCATTATGGGGAAATTTCAAACACTTGTGGATAGGAGAAGCAATAGCTTTCATGGAAGATAGCCAAGGATAGCCAAGCTTCACATGAAATTGTTCAGAAGATGGAATAATAGCAAAGTCCACATCAAGGGATTTGTTATGGACCTCTATAGGTAATGTAATAGAACCAATTGCAGGAGAAGAAAATGCATCAAATAGTTTCATAATCACATCTGTTTTGTCATAGATAACTTGATTCAATTGCAAAGTAAAAAGAAATTCTTCAGTAATAACATTAACCATGCACGAAGAATCAATAAGCACTCCACGGCAAGGTGTATTCTTGACTTTTGCAACTATGTATAAAGGACCATCAGGTGCCCTAATGGTTTCACTAGAATCAAATGTGATGGAAGGTTCTTTAGGGATTTTCTACTGCTCAACAAAGTTAATCACATTCGGAGTCATAGACACGAGATCATCAGGTGAGACAAAGGAATCAGTAGTGTCAATCACATTAGAGGTATGAGAAGGTAATGGATCAGTAAAAATCTGAAGATTTTGGTTAGGAGGAGCTACAGATGTGTTGCCTTTATCATGCACTCCAGAAACAGAGATAGTATTATTATCAATCAAATCTTGAATTTTACCCTTTAAAGAAAAACATTTTTTAGTATCATGCCCAGGTTGACGATGAAATTGACAAAAAGATTTGTTATCAAAATAAGGTGAAGTAATCTTTGCAGGATCAATTTGCCTTATAGGAGGAAGAGTAAGCACATTTTGTTCCAATAATTTATTCATAATACTATGCAATGATTCATTCAAAGGAGTATACTTTCTTTCTCTCTTGAAAAACTTAGAAATAGGAGGCACACCTGATGCTGCATTCACATTGTTGTTGATGATGTTTTCATTGAATTTGATGGAATCTCTGTTCGGTTTAAACTTTCCAAATGGTTGTTGACTACTATCACCCTTATCACTCGGAGCCATAGGATGTGATTGTTCCATTTGACTCACAGTCAGTTGATAATTGTGAAGAGTTGCACACAACTGTTGGAAAGAAGTAAACTCAGAAAATAGAAGTTTTTCTCTAATGTCTTTTTGTAAATTAGAAATAAAGATTCTTTGAATATCATTGTCAGGCACTGGAAAAGAAATTTGAGCATACAAATGCTTATATCTACCAATGAAATCAGTCACTTTTTCTTTAACACCTTGTTTACAATGCATTAAATCAATCAAAGTAACTTTAGGACTTATATTGTTTTGAAATTGTTGAATGAAAGCATTTGCAAGTTGTTCGAAAGAAGTAATAGAATAGGAAGGCAACGAGCAATACCATTGTAGGGCTTTGTCTCTTAATGTTCTAGTAAACAGTTTTGCAAGCAACCTTTGGTCATAAGCAAAATCGGTACATATTGTTTGAAAGGTCTTAACATGTGTTAGAGGATCACCCTTACCATTATAAAGCTCCAAATGCGGAATTTCAACATGTTTAGGGGGAATAGCTCGAACAATGTCAAGAGAAAGTGGGCTCGCAACATCAAATGTGGGCACACTAAACTTAGATTGATTCATAGAGGCAATTTGTTGCTGTAAAGAAGAGATAGTTTGTGCAAGATTATTAATGGTCGCTTCAGTCGACGAGTTCATATTAGACGTGTTAAATTGTGATGGAGGTGTTATGTTATTGAAAGAAGGTAGAGAATAAGGTGGTGGGACACTATGATAGTTAGTCATAGGAGATGATTGGATAGGAGGAACACTACAAGGAGGAATGGAAGGGTTAAATGAATTGCCCCCTTGCATCATGTTCATTTGTGGTGATATACTAGGAACACTTATTGAAGGAATGAATGAAGAAGTTGGATTGATTGAAGAGGAAGGATTGCCCCCATGACTAGTGATCATAGGAGGAATGTCTTGTATTGAAGTAGTCATTATGTTTGATGTAAAAGTAGGTATACTAGCAATAGGAGTCGTCAAAGGAATAGAATGATTGTCTTGAGTAGGAGGTTGTGTATAACCTAAGGTTTCGGCACAACTTTTCATAGGCATCACATTTGAATCCACAATGTGTGCAATACCACGCAAAATATCAATTCCATTCTTATCACTTTGAAGCATACGTTTTAGACCCTCAATTAAAGGAAGAGCTTGACTATCAGGGTATTCTTGAGACATCCATTGTCGAAAATCATCAAATTGGTTATCCAATTTTGAAAGTTGTTCTACAGAAACCTCATGGAGAGCTTCTTCATCATTAAGAGGATTAGAGGAATTACCCATGTCCTCGTTAAAAAGACCATTCAAATTAGGTTCCATCTCCTCAGTAATTAAACCTTGGAAAGACTTAATTCTAAGGCTTCGTCTAACGGGAATAGTGTAAGTAGGGCTTATTGTTGTAAAACTCATGCACTAAAGAAAGAGAGAAGATTTTGAATTTTAGAGGTAGCAAATTTCAGTAAAACCAACCAATCTTCCAGATTTAAGCTGTTAAATACAATCAGGACAATCTCCCGAAATTTCGGAAAAAATGTCCGGGACCGTGGCGCTCGGGGTGCACACGGTCCTCGCAACTTTTTTTGAATTTTGCAGGGATGAAAATTATGATGATTTTACAGCTAACCTGAAAAAATTGAGTGATTTTACGATCTGTAGATAGGCCAAATTAAAGTTGCAATCTCAAAATTGAACCCTACCAAGATTGTCGAAAAATGCAAAATTTGAATTTTGAAAAATAGAGGGAAACTGAAATTTTGAATTTTATGATTTTAGAGGGAATGTTAAGAGCAATGCAAGTTTTGAAATTTGGAAGTTGACTCAATTTCACGCAAAATTGAATTTTGAAAGTGGAAATCAAAGTTGTTGTAATTAAGCACTTAATTTCAAAAGTCACAAATTGCAAAAATTTGGATAAATCACTGAAATTTTGAATGAATGATAACACACTTTTCAGATTTAGGACTGTAAGAAACACAATTTTGACACAAATTTCAATTTCAACAATTTTTGAATGATTAGAAGCCTCAATCCAAGCAATCGCTAGACCAACTTTGACTGTAATTTTGAAGGTGTTAAAATTGATAAAATCAGCCAAAATTCTGGATTTTAGCAGAAAAATACAGTAAGATCTAGCTCCCGAAATTTCGGAAAAAATGTCGGGGACGATGGCGCTCGGAGTGCACACGGTCCTCGCAACTTTTTTCCAAATTTTCAGGGATGAAAGATATTGTGATTTTATTGCGGAATCCAAAGTTACAGCTGATTTGGAGATGTTTTGATCAGTGAAATTGTCGGACAAAGGTTGAATCAAGAGGGTTTCAAAAATTAGGGTTTTGACACTTAACCATTTAATTTTCAAAATTAAAGCACAAATATGAATTAATAATTTGTAATAGAAGGGCAGATCTGAAACAAGCATTAACAATTAAACATTTCACAAGTTTAATTACTTAAAAAGAAAATTTAGGGTTTTTATGCAATTAACCTCTAAAATTTTGCAAAAGATCAAACATGGAAATGTAACCAAGGAATCCAATTTTTAGATCTAACTATGAATAATCAGAAAGGATGTTCACGTCGGGTTCACCAAAATGTAAAGCGGAAAATCGCGATCGAACCCTAGTTGCTCTCCCCTCTTCCAACTCCAAGGAGAGAGAAGGGAGATTCACTAGGGTTGATGGTTTTCACTTAAGGGAGAGACTTTACATTCAAAAGAGGGGTTGAAACCCACAAGATCCAATCCCACACAATGCAAGATTGGATGCTAAATGTGTTTCAAGGGTTAAGAAAGCAAGGCTACCCTCTTTTGTAAAGAATGTTGATAGAAGAATTAAGCTAGGAATGCATAGAAAGTGACAAAGATTCACTTATAAACTGAGATAGAGATATAGGATGAAGCTGCGGACCTGGAATTAGCAGTAAAATGTCGATACGGCGTTGTCCTGCAAATTTGAGCAAAAGTTGATGGGACGATGGCGCCCGGCGTGCACACGGTCCTCCGAAAAATCCGCGAAACGAAGGGGGATCTGTTCGTCTCTGCACAAGGATTCTAGATCTTCAATTTCAGCCGCGTACCCGCAACCTACACATAGAAAAGCGAAGATGATTGGGGGGTTAGGGATTAGGGGTTTGCCTTTAGGTCAAACCCCGGTTTTGGAATTAACCAAGAAATGAGAAATTGCTGTAAATGTAAATGTATGTAATGTAAAGCAAGTACTAATACCTTGTTGTAAGGATGTTTGTATCCTTATGTGCGAAGGTATAGATGTTGTTGTTTGTTGTATGTTGTATGTTGTAGCATGTAATGTGTTGTAAGTGATCTCCTCTTCAATGGTTGAATCCTTGTCTTGAATGCAACACTTAGCCTTGAATGGAGACTTGGAATGAATGCTTGAGTATAGTTTCCACGCTTTTTTCCTCATCCCCAAATGAGAGAGAAAATGTTGTTTATATACTTGTCAATTAGGGCTGATAGACTGATTTTCCCGACCTTAGGCCGACCAGGAAAGATAATTTTCCAATTTGCAAACATAAAGACCCGAAGTCCAAAAGAGACCGGGCCCAAAATAGGACCCAGGGACCAGGGCGCTGGGCGCTCTGGTCCCACCTCCCGGGACAGCAGGGTGCAAAGGAGGTTCAGGCCAGGGTGCAAGAAAATGCAGTTTTCAGTGTCATAATCAGGTTTCGGGGTCTCCATTCAGGTTGCGTGTTGCGTCGCCATCGTGAAGACCGAAATGCAGTTGAAATTGCAAGTGTCACAATTTTAGGATGCTACAGTGTTTAGTAAGGATTTCTATTAAGCGTTACTCCTTGGTGTCATGCAAGCGTGATTGAGACATTAAGCCCACCAAGATACCAAACAAATGTAGTCACACAAGCACGATTTAGACAATGAGGCCCTACTTAGATGTTGATATGAGAAAGAGTTCAAGGGTCATCACTTCCCAAGCAACTACAATTCCCACGTAACCCTTCCTTCAAAGCTTTCGCTCATCAGGTATTTATTTATAGTGAGTTAGAATGCAAGGTATTCTAGCCATACTCACTTTGGGTTGTTCCCTTCTCACGATTGTCACTTGCTTGCAAAAGCAAATGGTCAGGAAGGCAGGCCCTCTAAAGGTAACACACAATCAAAACATGAGAATGGTATCGAAGATCTGGATTTCTGATCACCCTAAGAAGGATGAGAGCATACTCTCCTACTCCAATGTCAAACTCAACAATCAAAGAAAACATACATTCATTCCATCCTATTTAGAAATCATACCAGGTGCCTAAATATGAATTACAAACACAAAGTTTAGTTGTAATCCAAGGCAACCTGCAAAACCACCAAGTTAGAAGTTTGCTATGTGTGATCTTTGACTATCGAATCTACATAAAATTCGTTAGTAATTTCATCTTTGTCTTTGCCATGCATAATGCCAAGGTGCTGCACAAAGAATCAGTACCATAAAACCAAAAAGCAAAAATAGAATGCAAAACAAATCAATTTGCAAGTAAAAACACTACTTTTTTACCTCTGTTTCTGGCCTTACACAGGCGCAGAATTCTTGACACAGGTGCAGAATGATGCAACACAGGCGCAGATCCCTTTGACATAGGCACAGAAGTCCTTGACACAGGCGCAGAATGCTTGACACAGGCACAAAACTCTCCTACACAGGCGCAGAAGTGCCCAGAAAGCCCTGCATTACCCTGTTTCTTGGGTTTTTCACCTGCAAATCAACTCAAAAGCACTCAAAAGCATGGTTAGGGGGTTAGTTCACGTCGGGTTCACCAATTAATGTAGATAGGAAATGTGGAAATCATCAAAGAAACATAAACAATAGCCTAGTTCAATCATGAAAACTCAATTGCAATGATAACAATCCTAATTACACTAAATGAAAACATGAAAACAAGACATTCAAGATTGAAAACTAAGCAAACCAAATGCAGATGTCTTCTTCATGTGGCTCCATTGTCCTTCTTTCTCCTTCAAATAGCTTTGTTTTGTGGATCTCACCTACTAGTGCATAAACATGATGTGAAAGCAAGTAGACAAGATAGTAGCGCAAGAATACTCGAAGCGTGATTGATTCGACCAGGGATCAAGGACCTTGATTGAAGAAAATCATCCAATTTATAGACAAATTGGAGAAAAGACAAGATTAGCATGACATTGATATTAGAGGCAATTGATTTCAAAAATGGTACAATTGAGTGGAAAGAAGAAGGTTATGACACCTTCTATGTCATGAATTATGACATATTGCCAATGCAAAGGTTAGAGGACTAGAAGCTTATGAAATCTTGCTATGCCAAAAGTATGACACATGAGAAATTCATGCTTCCACCGAAGCACAAAAATAGGGAGAAACTAGAGAGAAATTAATTAGGTGGAAATTGAAATTAGGAAATTAGAAAATGAGGAAATTAGGAATTAGGAAAATTAGAAAATGAGGAAATTGATGAAATTAGAAAATTAGAAATTAGAAAAAATTAAGAAAATTAGAAAATGAGGAAATTAGGAATTAAGTGAATTAATTAACAATTTTTCATTCATCAATTAATTCACACAAAGAGAGGGAATTAATTAGCCAATTAAATAAATATTTAATTGTGACAAGAAGACTTAGGATAAATAAATAAATTATTTAACCTAGAGGAAAAATGCCAAACAAGATTAAATGAATAAATCATAAAACCTTAGAAGATGAATTAGAAATTCAAGGACGACAATTAGGTCTTGACAAAAGATAATTGATGTAGGGTCGATTTGATCATGATTTTGAATTGATAAATGATTTGATTGATAAATGAGCCAATTGATGAGGAACAATGACAAATTGATCCAAATTGACACGATTGAGAAGGACGACGATCGATGACAAATTGATCGCAAAATGACAAGATTGAAAATGACAATGATTGATGACAAATCAATCGCAAAATGACGAGATTGAAAATGACAACGATTAATGACAAATCGATCGCAAAATGATAAGATTGAAAATGACAACAATCGATGACAAATCGATCGCAAGTCGACAAGATTGAAAAGAGGACAACAATCGATGACAAATCAATTGCAAAACGACAAGATTGATAAGAGGACAAAACCTTAATTAGGATTGATGATGTCCTAAATGATGACAAATGAACACGCACATTGATGCGACAGAATAAGATTGACCAAAATCATGACTGAAGATTGTTATCGACAAGACCAAATTTGAAAGCAAGACAACTGAAGAATGCAGAAGAAGGACTCGATGCTCGCAAATGATAAAGACCAAGTGCGTGAGATAGGAGAAATGTTAATGCGACACAAAAACCCTAAAATAAGGCAATGTTCAAATGTTAAAGTATGATTCCGCAAGCATTGACCATTTTTAGACGTCTACAGTATTATCTGACTGTGGGTAGGCTTCCCACCATGGTTTTTCCCTTTACCAAGTTTTCCACGTACAAATCTTGGTGTTATGTGTTATGGATGCATGGTATTTGGTTTATGGTCTATGTCTGTGCTTAATTGATATATCATCTATTATGGTATTTGGTTTATGCATTCCGGTAAAAGGTTTTGTGTGCTTAAAGTTTCATAATCTGTTAACAACTGATTCACCCCCCCTCTCAGTTGTTCACAAGTTATCCTAATAGGATGCCTATGCACAACACCTTTTTGCAGGTACTGGTAGACGAAAAGGAAGAAAAAATTAGAAATGCTAAGGAGAAGGGTCTTAAAGTTCATCAAGAATAGGTAGCTTCGGCAATCCAAAAGAAGATGACCCAGCTAGCAGCTGAGACATTGATAAACGAAGTTGCAGATAGATCTAAGGTTGAACAACATGTTAATGTTTTGGAGGAACATAGGAAGAAATAATTGAAGAAGAAAAAAAAAGAGGAAAAGGATGCCTGGAAAGAAGCTCAAGCCACTCCCAATGTGGTCCCAGTTACACCTAAGACATCCAAACCAAAAGTTGAGCCTGCTAGTAAGACACCAGTTGAGCCACCCAAGAAGAAATCCAAGGTGACCTGCCAATATATGACTGTTTCTTCTTAAACAAAATCTGATACTGAGATTAAGGATGTTCATAAGAAGAAAAGAGTTTTTGCTAGAGTGGTAAGAGAGGAGAAAAGACAACAAAAATTCTGAACCGATCAAGGAGACTCCTCGAAAGCCCAAGATCACCATTGTACATAAGAGGAAACCCAAATCTGTTGAGCAAGCTAAACCTGAACCTAAATGGAGAACTGGTAAGAAAAAGATGAATGCTTAGGATTTTATTGAACAAATTGTAAATGATGGTAATCTAGATAGCATTTCTTTATTCTATGAAAATTTTGGTGAGGAGAATAAAAAGCAAATAGAAGAGGCCATTCTTTTATATCTTGATTCATTGAGTAGGGAATTGATAGAAGTAGAGAAGGTTTTTCCTAAGGAGTTATATGATAAATTAGAGGTTAGAAAGCTACATGCTCAGTCTTTGGATAGATAGATTAAGGAGACCGAATCGGTCAACCTTTGTTGCTCAATAACACCTCTGGAAATGGACGACTTAATCAATAAAACTAGATCATTAGAATTCAATCCCAAGTACAGAATAAATAGTGTCATGTTGGAGAAACTTGAAGAAATCAGAAAGGAGACAATTGACATATAGATGAGAGTTCTTTTGGGTCTTGGCTATGAGTTAAGCTCCAGTTATGTGCAATCTTAGAACATTCAATTATCTAAGGATAAGGTATCGGTAGATAAACCAACTGTAAATATTGAGAAATCGACAAGCACTTCACCAGATACAACTATACTAGGTATTGAGTCCCATTTTGAATCAGAGAACATCTCGATAGATAATGTAAAGATAACAGAGGATATAGAGGCAGATGTAAATAAGGTTACAGGTGCAGAGGATACTCAAATTTTGGGTGAGGTACCAAGTGGGGAAGCCACCAGTGTGCAAGAGCTTAAGGACACAAAGGTTATCTCTCAGGATGATAAGGGTAAGGATACTGTGATGGATCTCTCTTCCGGCTAGGCAATTGACACTTCTACCATGGCTAAAGGGAATTTACCATAACTCTCTATCAGTTTTGACAAACCCTACCTTAAGATGTCAACGACAGAAAATATTTTGGCAGTGACAACTCTTCAGGCATAGGCCGCTTCATAAGAACTTGCACAGGAAAAATCTAAGGATAGGAAACTAATTGAGCACAATTTTGAAGTTTTACATCAGTTGGTCCCAAAATTTCATGCATAGGATGGTGCAATCTCTTTAGGTAGATTGGAGGAAATCATTGACTTTATCCCCAAACATTATGATTCTTTATAACTCAGTCTAAAGAAGACTTTGTGGAAGCCCAGAAGCTAACATTTTTGTGCATGATTGAGACTGATAAGGTAAAACTTCAGACTTGTTTGTAGTCAATTGATGTAGCTTTGGCTGAAGGTGGTACTGTTTACAAGACTTGTCTAGATTTTGACAAATTAATTGGCTCCATAGATAATCAATTGTTAGGTTGTAGGAAAAATCTAATTTAGATTTCTAACACCTACAACCCGAAAGTTAATTTGACAAATTCTTTGGATGGTCCAATTTTGATGGTGATGGATCAAAATTTGAAATTGGAGAAAGATAGGGACATAATAATAAGGTGAGCAAATGAGCCTTAAATCTAATTGGTCCGCTACTTGATAATATGCTATTTCATAAAACGGAGTGTATCTCTAACTTGCAAAAGGAGGATCCCACAACTTCAAATGAGATAGAGTATTATGCCAATATTTTGAACAACTTCATCTCTATTCTCGAATCTCTTAAGAATGGTTGGGATAATTACTTTTTATTTTTTAAGAAAATGTATGCAGATATTTTGAAGTGTGTATAGAACTGACTCATGTTCATAACTATACAGATTTGTTTGTGGGCACCCCACTTTGTCATTGATGTCAAAGGGGGAGGAATAAATGAAAAAATATATATATTTCTCAGGGGGAGCATCAGATTTATATAGCAGACACATGTACAGATCAGGAGGTTATGGATTCAGTGACAATTTTCATGGATGATATATTTTTTCACATGAGTGTTGCCATCAATGCCAAAGGGGGAGATTGTTGGCAATTAACACTCCTCTGGCAAGGGTTTATGGCATTATGGGTTGTCATTGATGACAACTCATCATCCCAGGGTTAATGGTTTCATTGTTTGGTTTATCAACATGCATTACCTAACCCGTATTGGTATTCACATTGTTTTACACCGGCACCGACACCAACATTCACTTCATCCTGACCAAGTCTTCATCGCGGTAACGTGTATATAGAACCCAGTAATGGATAGGACCCAACTAAGGAAATATTTTGATCCCAATTATGTCTTTATGGATTTTGGTGGTAACGTGTGATGGCCAACATGGTCATTGGATTTATGTTTGTTTTTCATTATGTTCCAGCAGTCGACTTGTATATAATTCTTGTTGTATCCGACATGGTTAAGTTTGAAGGATATTTAAGTAGATCACCTCAGCAATAGATTAGATGTAAGAGGGAATGCAAATTTTTGGTTGCAAATATCTCAATGAGTTTTGGTATGCAATTGGAAGCAACGGTGTACAGTTTCACTTGCACAGCATAACCGGTAGCAGAATATTGTATCAACAAATGGAATACAAAGGAGGATATCAAAACATTCACCGAAACTTATCCGACATGGTCATATGCTATTTATAAGTTCTCTTTCATTTGTAATCACTTGTAAATGTTTTGTAAGTGAGTGAGACTTCTTATATTTTGTGTTTGGGCAGTGAGCTTTAGGCAGTTGGCCTTTCTACATGTGCATATCCTCTATGTAATATTTGTATACCTTGATCAAGTATATAGATATTGTGGGTATTAGTCCCACTGTGGTTTTTCCCTTTGCATGGTTTTCCACGTATAAATCTTGGTGTTATGGTGTTGCCTTTCTTTGTGTTATTTGGTGTATGCATTTTAATTTTATTTACTATTAACCGGTTAATAAGGAATAAGTTCAAAATTAACTTTACTGGTAGAACATTGATTCACCCCTCCCCCCCTCTTTGTTTTCTTGGATTCCAACAGTATGAGCGATTTGTGATCAAGAAATTGTTTTGGTGCACTTTCATGTGCACATTCATGATCCAGTAGCTAACTGACACAAAAAATAGAGTAGAGTAGCAGAGGTGGTACAGTCAGACTTTATGGACTTAACCGAAACTCATCCAAGCATTGTTTGATGCTATTTTGGAGTTCAATAATTATAATTAATCATTATAAATGATTTGTAAGAGAGTGAGCCTTCTAGATTATTGTAATTGAGTTGTAAGCTCTAGGTATTGTGTCTAAATGCAAAGTGCATTCCCCTTTTGTAATATTTTTTTATACTAGCCATAGTAGAATAATATTGTGGGTTAAAATCCCACTATAGTTTTTCCCATTTGGGTTTCCACATAAAAATCCTAGTGTTGTGATCTTGTGGTTTCTTATCTTCCGTTTCTACACTTCACTTTCTTGCATATGCTTTTGGTGGTTTTAGAGTAAGTCAATTTTTTTTTTTTTAAGGTAGATCACTGATTCACCTGCACCTCTCAGTGATCATTGATTCCAACAATTGGTATCAGAGCCTAGTTCCTCCAACGAAGCCTAACCACTTGAGGAAGGTCTGAGAGATTAAATTAATGGATTCCAGTATTCAAATACAACTTTGTGTGGCACTTGAGGATCTTGATGTAGCAAGAAATGAGATAAGCTCCTTAAAGAGAAACCTAAATATAGCTAAAGATTTCATTAATGATTTGAAAGATCAGATCAACACTTCAAGAGACAAGAGGAAAAAGCTGATGGACAAGATGAAGGAGAAAGAAGATCAAAGCATGGAAAATCAAGACAAAGCCGATGAATGTGACAAGCTTGCTAGAGAGAATGTTGTATTGAAGAATGAGATGAAATCCATTGTGATGAAGCTGACTAAGGAGATTAAAGACCGGAAGAAGAATGGAGAAAAATTGACTCAATCATTGAAGGACAAATAAAATGAATGCTTCAAGCTTACCTATGAGAATGATCAGTTGAAGCTTGAGTTGACACAATCAAGGAATAATGGTCAAGAACTTGAAAGATAGATTGTTGCCCTAAGAGATGAACTTGCTACTACAAATGAATATAAAGACAAATTCAATGCTAGCTCAACAACGCTTGATGAGATGCTGGAAAGTCAGAGACATGGAAAGGACATGAGAGGACTTGGATTTGAGAAGGGAGAATCCTCCGGATCTGGACAATGCAATCATAAGAAGAGAAAAAAACCTCTGGTAAGACAATCTAATGCTCATAAATCCAATGGTAGATGTTTTACTTGCAATAAATTTATTCATATGGAAAATCAATACAGAAGTAGGATGAATAATGGAATGAATAATATGAACAATGGTCCTACCTTTACCGGTCAGTGTTTCATATGCAATAATTTTGGTCACAAGTCAAACATGTGTAGAATAGTAATGAATAATTTTTAGAACAAGAGATGTTATGCTCATGGGATGTTTGGAGATATCTCTAACCAATGTAGGATGAGACCAAATCAGATGAATTTCAGACCTATGCAGAGAAATATTGTTTTCCCTACATGCAACAAAACTAGTCACATTGCAAAGTATTGTAGAAGAAAGATTAATGCTCCGGTATACAAAGACAAATCAGATGAGAAAGGCAAAGCGAAAGTAGAAGAAATTGGAGACAAGCATGAGAAGATGTGGGTTATAAAAGATGAATCCAATACAGACAATGGATTTGCACTTGAATCCGGTGCAAGATCTTCATCCAGTAACTAAAGCTTTTAGCCTTAGGGGGTATTTTCATGCCAAATATTGCAGAACCCCCTGGAGAGATATGTGATTGATCAAAGTTGATTACAGATGTTTGGAGATGAATATATGAAATTCTTCATAAAAATATTTGAATCCGGTTGAATGGTCTATGCTAAACAAGACATCTGGTTGAGCCTTACTAGTGCATTTATGTCAACTTAAAATTAGGGTTTGTGAGGTTAAAAAGAGAAAATATGAATCATTTCTCACATTGCGAGTGAAGATTTGAAGTAGAAGAGAAAGGCGAACTAGATTCCAAGGTGATCAAAAGATTTGAGGCAATCGGAAAAAGGCTATTGTGTGTCCGTCAAGAACAAGAGGTATTTACAGAAGCATATTTTGAACCCTAAATTTCTCGAAATGACATCTTCTTCTGTTAATATGCCTTTGGTAGTTGAGGTTTTTGAAAGAGAAAGGTTGTAATTCAAGAAGCATCCATTTAAGTTAGTAGAGGAAGATCCAAACAATGCTCTCTCGTCTGTACCATATGGAGTTCTTCATGTTGATGATGTAAGAGCCTATATTCACTGCAACATTGAGGAGACTAGTAATGAGGTGATCCTAGCACTTTATAACAGACACCTCTGAGACAGAGATATAAATCTCAAACCGGAATATGCTCGGTTGTAGAGGGAGGGTTTCATGCAATTTGTTCACTTCTAGTTGTTCAATGAAGATGAGTGGGTGAGATACATTTTGAGCTGTGTGCACGATGAGTTTATTTGGCTGGACAAACCTTACAAAATAACCAAGAAGACCATCCATGCAGTCACTTGCTTGAATCAAACTAGTGACAAACCTAATTTGAGGAAGGTAATGAACTCTACTATCACAAAGCTAACCGGTGTGCAATTTGATAATAGATCTATGAAAATTGATGATATTTTGGAACATGATGTGAGATTTGCATCCATGATCATCGGATATAAAGTTTACCAGTCTAGCAGACTGGATCCTATCTCCACTACAAACATTTATGCAACATAACAGATGGTGAAAGAAGATGTGCAGTATGATTTTTGTTTAGTTCTTCTTGACGAGATTCTCAACAATTTAAAGAAGTTTAAATCAGATAAGAAGAATGTTTTTAAATTTGGTTCTCTAATCATCTGTCTTGCACTTTTTTTCATGAATGAGATTCCTGGAATAGGGAGAGTTCAATGGGGATTTGACTTACCAGTGGCCACCCAAATCAAGCAAGGTTTGCAAAGATTGGGAAATAGGGAGAATCGGACTGCTGTCCTGTGGAACATTTTCAAAATATTCCTAGGCAAAATAAAGGATAGGGAAAGGATTCCTAAGCAAGTGGTTGAGAAGTATGAAACCTCTATCTGTTTCATGGTCAATAAGGACCAATGCCATATGGAGGCAGTAGAGCCCCTGGCAGTTTGGATTTTGCCAATGTGATATGAAGTTGATGCACAAACACTTTAGGTCTATGCTCAACACCTTCTGACCAAACCGGTGGATCCAAATGATCCAAGGTTTGGTATCTTCAAGGAGAAATATATGGAGCTTCATAAGAATTTCACCCAACTAGAAAAAAAACAAAAACTATCCAAAATGGTTGAAGAAGTGGTTGTGCAGATGAGATTCACTAGAGAGGCAGTCAAGCAAGTGAGGGAGAACGTGACACAAATAGAAGAAGCAAAGAAGCCTAAGGCTGAATCGGTTCCTTCCAAGGCAAAGCCTAAGGAGACCAAGTCTACCCCTACTCCGGTGAAGCCTTCTACAAGACAAAGCTAATCCAGGAAAGGAGCGTTGAAGCAGAAAGAGAAACCAAAGAGAACCTATGTGGTTGTATCCCCTGTTGCTTCTGAGACCGAGTCATATGAGGAATTAAAGAAAGCAAAGAAGAAAGGTGAATTTGTTAGAGTAATCAGGAAACCTCAGTCCGATGGTGAGCAAAGCAAGAAGTCAAAATCAAGACCCTCTCTAACTAACAGGCCTAAGAGAGGAAGAAGGATAAGAACAAAGTTTGATAAGGACCTTGAATCCGACAAGGTAGAGGGTAAATATACCTTTATTCCTCGGTTAACTGTAAAAGAACTAATTGATGAAATATTTAAGGATGAAAATATTAAAAATATCAGTGTATACTATGATAATTTTGATGAAAATGAGCAAAGGGAAGTTGAGGAAGTTGTTGTGTTGCATTTACATAACTTGAACAAGTCATTAATTGAGCTAGAACTTAGTATTCCCAAAAATTTATATAATGTTCTTGATGCTAGGAGGCTAACAACAAGCAGATTAGATAAATAAATGAAAGAGAGAGAGAATTGATAAACATAAGTGCTTGCATATCTCAAGAAGAGGTTGATAGACTTATAAAGATAGCCAACCAAAAGGAATTCAGAAGCAAAAATAGAGTGAACAAGCTTATGGTTGGCAAGGTTGAAGAAGTGAGAAAAGAAACATAAGAGATATGGAGAAAGTTTCTAAAGATCAATCGGGTACCAATAAATGAAGATGAATCTCAGAAGGATGACACCTCTCATTCAAAAGACTAGACCCATTCAAACCTTGATGCTACAGATAGCCAAAATCCTCTAGACATAGTGGAGATGAAAGGTAAAGAGGCTCAAGAGTCCCCTAAGGATTTTACTACACCAAGTGGTGACACCGGTGCACCAGTAAAGGATAAATAAGAAGTTCTTATTGAGCAACAATCAATTGTAGGAAAAGAAGAGGTAGAGAAGGATAAGGCACAGGAGAAGGGAAAGCAGATAACTGTCAATGTCCTGGGAGTCACAACAATTGACACTCCTAAGGATAAAGGGAAAATAATTCTTTCGTAGATCTCCATTAATTTTGACAAACCTATTGATATCAGAGAGATGTCCCCGACAGAAAGGCTAATGGTAGTTGCAGCACTCCAAGCTCAAGCTAGTCAGGACTTAGTAAATTCAGATAATGAGGAGAAGAAGTTAATTGAGATGTCTATAGGTATTCTATAGAAGGTAGTACCAGAAGTATAGCTAGATCCCAATGCTAACCCCTCTGGTAAATTATTGTAGTTGATATAGACAAGAAGATTGGTATTTGTCAGGGTAAGCTAGTTGGAAAATGTATCCCTAACCGACAACATAGAAGGGCGAATAATTGATCTAAATGATCAAATCTTGAGCCTTAATGCAGATAAAGACAAAATTTTGAGGAGAGTTGGTGAACTCCGAAACCTGATTCCCCCCTAGATGGACACCATGTTAAGTAATAAAGTAGATTGTATAAAGGCTATGGCACAACTTGTTCCAATTGAATTGAAGGATGTGGAGATTCATGCCTATGTTTTTAGTGCATTCATCATAGTTTTGGACAAATTGAAGAATGGGTGGGATACTCACCTAGGATTTTTGAAGACCGTTTTTGTAGACATCTTCAAGTATGTATATAGTATATCGGGTATACACTCTTGTACATAAGTTTTTGAGGAGAACCTCATCTTTGGCATTGTTGTCAAAGGGGGAGAGTAGAGTGAAAATTGTACAAAAGGAGACAAGTTTTTGGGTTGATAGGTTGCTACAGGTTTTTGAGTTTTTGATCTAAGGGGGAGCCTTAGAAATTTTGATCCGGTGTACAGGTTTCAACACTTAGTTATTTTTCACAAGTGTTGCCATCAATGCCGAAGGGGGAGATTGTTGGAAATTGACACTCATCCAGTGGATATTGATGAATGAATAATGGTCTAGGGTTGTCATTGATAGTAACTCTCCTTGTAAGTCCTATCCGGTAATCACGGATTTTGATACCTAGAAGTTATTGTGATCCAATGACAGTCTACCGATATTTCAGGATAAGCAAAGTAGTTATGGTCTGAAATCTTTTCGGTGATTGTGGTGGTGATATTTGTGTATGGGGTGATAGGGCCAACTTGTGGAAGTCATTTTCACATCATTTGATGGATCCGCATATGTTTTCAGTGATCCAGTTCAAGCCGACTCAAGTTTTCATGCTACACTACAGGTCGACTTGACAATTGTTTATTTTGTGATTGTGGATATATAAGAGTGGCGTAGAAGATATTTTTGGTGTATGGTATGATGTTGTATGAGCAAGTTGTAATCGATAAATCCTTTTAACGTAGTTTCATGTGCACATTCTTGATTCGGTAGCTGACTAAGATAGAAAACAAAGCAGAGTAGCAGAGGTGGTACAATCAGACTTTATGCAATTAACTAAAACTCATCTAGGCATTGTTTGATGCTATTTTGGAGTTCAATAATTGTAATTAATCATTGTAAATGATTTGTAAAACAATGAGCCTTCCAGATTATTGTAATTGAGCTATAAGCTCTAAGCAGTGTGCCTGAATGCAAAGTGCATTCCCGTTTTGTAATATTATTTTGCTACTGGCCATAGTAGAATAATATTATGGGTTCAAATCCCACCATGGTTTTTCCCATTTGGGTTTCCACATAAAAATACTAGCATTATGATCTTGTGGTTTCTTATCTTGTGTTTCTGAACTTTACTTTCTTATATATGCTTCCGGTGGTTTCAGAGTAAGTCAGAAAATTTGTTTTTAGGTAGATCACTGATTCACCCCCCCTCTTGGTGATCCTTGATTCCAACAGAACCCAGTTGCTTTGATACCATATGCAACATGCTAAATCTTAAGCAACTAAAAATAATACAATTAACTTAAATTTAAACTTTGAGATATTAACATCAACTTTAAAAATAAAAGGAAATGATTCTATCTAAATAGTAAAATCAACATCTATTCATGAATTAATGCATAAGCATAAAAAAAGAGGAAACTATCTAATAACATTTTTTAAACAAATAATTCAGGAGAAGTTTAGGGTTTACAACTTCTTAGATTCCATTCTAAACCTTTAAGTAATCATTGTAATACTGATAAGAGGGAAAGTATCATCAGGGTGATTTTCCACTCAACCATAGACTTAATAGTCCTTCGTGCCACTTCCAACTGTTAAGGTCTGACCCTTCATAGGGTATAAATAGATGTTGGATCTAATGCCATCTGACACTAGCGTTTGCCCCTACAGAACCCTAGTTGATCACACACCATAGGTAGCTCCTAACTAGTATGACCTCAGACTAGGTTGCATATCTGGACCAAATGAACTAACTGATGCATACTCATTGTAGCATCACCTTGGCCAAAATTTTTATAAGTCTCCATCACGTTAAAGTGTGTTGTCACTATTCATCACCCTACTTGGCTAGACCAAAACAAGTGAAACATTTTTAAGCCATTAGGATTGTCTCTTATGCTATTGCATACTAACTTAATTTGAGGTTTGCTTGACTCTACACATATGTTTCTAATTTTAAAAGAAAGCACACTTTCCATATATTTAATTGCTTAGTAGATATTATTTGTTGATTCCATACTGTGAGAATTTGCCTATAGCAACCAATATCTAGACGTCAATGAATAGTACAACACAAGAGAGACAAATATAGACGAACAAATTTTATTCTCATCAAGAATGCAATAAGATGATAAAGTGGATTCAATTACATACAATGTAAATGAGCCTACTTATAAAGGCAAGTCTATGAGAGCACACAAGCATGACATGTGGCCTAATGAGATACAAGGGTAGGTAGGGGTAGGTAGGAGAAACAATAGAATATTTCATTGAAGGTGGATCACCCATTGAAGGTGGAATGTGATAACAAGATAATACCACAAAAGGTGGAATTTTTCTTACAACCATGTTCCCTAGATGCACAATTCCCTAAGTGTCTCATATCCAAACTACAATGAATGCATTATCATAAATCAACTTAAGTAAATTGTAATTATGAGACATAACCTACACCAACACCCCCCCTTAGGTGCAAAATTGGCTCTATTTCCTCCTAAAGGGGAGGAAAATTGGTCAACACATACTTGTGCCCATGAGCTAGCATCTTTCTCTCTCATGTTCATAAATATGAAATCTCAATCTGATAACTATGTTGAATTATCTCATCCTCGTAAATATGTTCCAAATTCCTCATCAGACCAGGGTATTTACAATTTACAACAGTCATATATCTTTGAGCTGAATATTTTATTTAAAGGATTTTCATAGCTGAAATCTGACTATTTAACAAACTGTTCCAAGAACAAATTTTGACAAGTATAACTCCATTTCTAATGACAACTATGTTTTCTAGCTCTGTTTTTAACTCTACTCTGGATTCCTCAATGAGCCGTAGCATCTTTCTTAACAAAACGATACTTTTATTCTCTGTTTTCTTTCTAAATTAATAAACTATTAGTTCCATTTCATGACAATGAACAATGCTTAATAATTGCGCTTCCTGGATTTTTCCAGGTATAATGTATCGAATTCCTTAGCAAGGTATGAAACCATTACTATACAGTCAAACTTATTTCACAACTACATTAATTCAAAGTAGCATCTCAAGCTTAAATCTTTAAGCACTGAATGAGCTATAATTCATTATCAACTATGTAATAGGAAGAACTTTTCTTGCAATTATTGTATAATATCATTATAAAATTCTTACAATTCATAATAGAGCTAAAATACACAACCTAGCAAGAGATTGTTTGACAAATACAGTTATTAAGAACTCTTCTGTTTTACTAGGAAGCTATGCCTCCTTCCCTCCTCTATTGGTTATGGTTGTATATGGTTGTATGTGTACTTAAGATTTTTTGTTGGTCTACTACAGAGATAATTCAAAGCTTATATTTTATCATATGAGATAAAAGTCATGTTTTGAAAGACTAAATCCCCTTTTCGTATATAACCCACAAACTTAAAATTGTTCCCAATTCAATAGATATCAAATGGTTTTTTGTATTTTGTATTGTTTCAAGCCAATTTATATTTCATTAACACTGGATTTTATTTCTCTATAAAGTTAATATAATTAAAGCTTACATATGTAAAGCTAGGTCCACTCAAGTTGTGGACATGTTCATTTATTTATACATACATGACTATGTGTGAATAGAGTTGGAACCTTATATGTGGGTGCACGCGCGCATGCACTAACTATCACATAGCATCACACACATACACATAAAATTACATTTACACTATATTTAAATGTAATCATGTATGTATTTTTTCTTTTATCATATGAATCATTACGAGTTAAAAAGGATCATAATTACTTATTCGAGTGTTTTCAATTTAATAATTTTCTTTAAAGAATGACATAGTCCATAACAAGGAAGCAACAAACCCTAATTACTAGACTGACCGTCTAGGGTTAACTGGGATAGACATTGAGTTGATGACACCACAACCTATCCCTAACTCAACACAACAAGTCTAAAACTTATAGGATTAGGGTTCTAGAAAGTATTAGGTCCTTCATTTGTTACCTCCCATTCCTGATGATACTTTCCCTCCCTTCTCAGAGGATAACAAATGCCCTGCATCCACTAGGTTAAAACTACGTGGTTAGCCCAAAATCTCATCACAACTCTGACATATACAAACATGATAAAAATTAGCTCATATAACATTATGATTTAAAACAAAATCATTTGCATGTGCATTATGACCCACTTGTTAGCATTTGACTGAACCGGTAAAGACTGTTCGTCATATGCAACCGGTAATTGATTGATTGGTGAATGTGATGAAGAGATTGAGATTCATGTTTGATGAATAAGTATTGTGTTGTCATTGATGGCAACAATGTTTTTGTGGTCATCTAAGACTTCAAATCCAACCAGTAAGGTTTAAACATCACAGAAGTTAGTTTAGCAGAGAACCAATAATTAGGATCTCAATCGATAAACTATGAATAGAGTTGCATTACGACAATCGGTACATGCAATTCATGAAGATTTGGATGATGCGGTTTTACAATGATGATGGAGATAGGTATTTGGAGCTATGTTCACAACCGTATTAGCAGATTCAACTGGACAAGTGAGATTTGATGTATAGAGAAGACATTTTGATGAACATTCAATTAGTAGTGATATAGTCACTTAAATCTGTAAAATGACATAGGTTTTTAATTTCTTATGTCGGTGGCCGACATGAGTAAAGTGTATATTGCACGAATGTCTAGATTCATTGAACCTAGGAAATTGTTCCAAGGTTGTAGCCAACTAAAATTGATGTTTATAAAAAGTGTGATGAGGTATCAAGTTGGTGTGTGTATGAATGCGTGTGTGTGAGATCGAAGGCAAATTAGATGAAGTTGATTGTGCAGTGTTTTGCAAAGCTTTGTGTGGATGTGTTGTTGAAGTTTTCAGGATTTGAAGTGGATCTTATCAGACACTAAGGTGTTACATGAAGATCATTTGATTGTTGTTTCCCTAATAGTTTGTAGCAGTAAAATCCCCTAATCGGGTAGGTCCTAACAAGACTTAACTTGTAAATCCCCTAACAAGGTAGCTCTATATCAGAGTGTTAAATCCTATTGTGAGGTTGATCCTAATAGGTCATAGCTCCTAACAGGGCTTATCATTTAAATCCCTTAATCGGGTGACTCCTAACAAGGCATATTTGTAAGACCTTAACCGGCCAAGATTTCTATTATGTAGATAGTAAATCTTGTGGGTATTAACTCCCACCGTGGTTTTTCCATTTTGGGTTTCCACATATAATCTATTGTGTTATGTGGAATTTGTTTTATTGGGAATTAGCTTATGTGGTGATATTCCTCTTATGCTTGATAAGTTTTAAGTTGTTTAAGTTAGTGATCAAGCTCATATTGTTTTTGCTTGCATTGATTCACCCCCCCCCCTCAATGCCTTATAAGTTTATCAATTGGTATTAGAGCCAACCTTCTTTGAGGCTTAACCGCTTGAGAAGGATTCCTAAGGCAGACATGGGGGACATGACTTATAGAGAGATGCCAAATAAACTTGCAAAAACTGAGGAAGCCCTAGAAACATTGAGCGGCAAGTACAAAGCTTCACTTACTAAGAGAAGAGAGTTGATTGAACAATTGTTGGAGGTCTCTAAAAGCAGTTCTTCTGATGAAGCAAACATAGGTGCACTGGTTGATGAGGTGGAAAAACTAAATGGTGAAATGTCTAACCTGGGGAGAGAGCTTGAAGCCCTTACAATCCAGATGAGCTGGGAACTTGAAGCAAGGAGGGCAGTTGAAGACAAGATCAAAGAGAAAGATCATGAGATATTTAAAATAAATCAGGAAAATGACACTCTATATGCACACTGGCATGAGGAAAAAGAAGAAAAAGAAGAGATAAAGGTAGAATTGGATATGGCAATGTCTCTTAGAGAGACTCTTATGAAAAGGAATGAAGACCTTAATCAAGAACTTGGTGAAGCTAATGAGCAGCTTGCAAAGTTTAACAAGAGTTCTACCATGCTGGATGAACATATCCAATATCAAAGAATGAAAGGTGATAAAACTGGACTGGGTTACAATACATTTGAGAAAGGTGAATCTTCTGGTACTAAGGACAACATGCATGAAGGTAAACCTGCTCCTAAGATTCAGAAACCCATTAGTAATAAATCCTATAAGCCTATTTGTTTCAATTGTCATAAGCCAAGACATACTACTAATGTTTGTAGAAGCAAATATGATGTTGCTAATGGTTATAGACCTAATACATTTCAAGGATATAAGCCTAGAACCTTTAATGGTTATTGTTACACTTGCAATATGCATGGACATATATCTATTGAGTGCAGGTATGGAGAAAATAATCCTACATCTCACTTGAGTCAGAGGTCTGGTGGTGGTTGGAAAAGAACCTTCAATGACCAGAGAAGTCCTAACTGGTAGAGACCCTATGCTAACCGGTTTAGTCCCTATGAGATGGAGAAAATAATGAATGTGGTGTGCATAATCTGTCATAACTACGGTCATGTAGCTATGAAATGTAGAAGGACTAGAAGAGGCAATCCAGGACCTTGGAGAGCTACTGGTATGACTTGTTATCATTTTCATAAACTGAGACATATGGAAAAGTTCCGCAGAGCTAAAGTGAACCAATCGGTGAATCAATCTATTGACCGGAAAGGGAAGATGAAAGTTGATGTGGAGGAAACCAGACCTGAAATGAACAGAATCTAGAAAAAGAAGGATGATGAGATAACTGAAGTCAAACCGTCTGAAGATCCTATTTCTTCACCTAGTGTGGAGAACCCTTCACTGACAAACTAAGTTGTTTAAAAGCTTAGGAGGAGCTTATTGTTAGATCTTTTTCAGAAACCCCTAGAGGAACATAAGGTATGTTAAATCTATATACCTCGATGTATTCTGATGTTAAGAATGTTAAGAAGTGATTCTGAGATCAAACCGGTAGGTTTGATGTGTTATGTGAACCAGTAATGTGTTATAAGCCATTTTAGGGTTTTACCGGTAATGGCATTTAATGCGGTAGATAATGGGCAAATAAAAGGAACTTTTTTAATGTTATTTGTCACATTGCATACTTGAGAGCACAAAGAGAGTGAGCAGAACAAAGCTTGTGTTTGTAGCTGTTACTACTTATCAAATTGCCATTCGTTTCATATCCAAAGTCATACTATATATTCTAGTCCGTTAGTATTACCAAATCATGCAGTCGATACACACAGAGAAGTCGGTATGAACAGTGTAGTCGGTTACAGAAGAAAGCAGTCACAAAACACAGTATTAATCGAGCTATTTACCGAGTAAAGTTTCATGGCTACTGAGTGGTAAAGTAAACTCACTGAGTTGATATTCACCAAGTGAAACATTTTACCAGATACATTGAACCTGGACATGCACATGAAAACGTGTTACAACATCAAGGCACATCTAACCATTTTTGCATTGGAAATTGCACTAGGAGATTGTGTATGATTACAAGGTCAATCTAACCAATGAGATATTTTGTTTAGTCATTCATTCAAAGAATCTTTTATAAGATCGAAGCAATGAATTAAATCACTGCTATAAGAGATCTATTTATACAGCATGATTCTAGGGTTAGAAAATGACAGTGTGTATGCATGAAGGAAGACTGTTATAGAGACACAGAGAGGTCACCGAGAAGGTTATCAGTGAAAATTCGAAGAATAGAGTAAACAGAAGGGTTTACCGAGTTTCATTATGGGTTACCGAGGTATGCTACAAGGTAGGTAATCTTATTCAGAGCACATAGAATCTGCTTTAGCATTTCAGATGTAAAGCTGCAGATATTTGTAATGATTTTATTGTAATATTTTGAAGTTGTAAGAGAAACCTTTAACAAGGTAAAAGACTCTAACCAAGTCTATAAATTGTAAATCCTTTAACTAGGTGCTACACTTATATAGTGTTGTAAAATCCTTTAGTAAGGTAGATCTAACTGATCTTGATACTCCTAACAGGGTAAGCTATCGGAAATAGCTAAATGTAGCTCTAACTGAGCATTCTTTATTATTGCAGTAGTGAAGTTGTGGGTGCCATCCCCACCGCAATTTTTCTCTCTAACCAAGAGTTTCTGCGTGACCAAAATATATGTGTTATGGAGTGAATCATGTATGATTGTTATCTGTTGATTTTAGTTTTATTTTATGTTACTGCACTATTTTGTCTATGCATAATAGTAAGGTTATTATCAAAGAAAAGTTTTGGAGTACTGATTCACCCCTCCCCTCTCAGTACATTAGCTTTCCATGTTGGGCCTAACAGTAGCATCTAGCTTGTTTGACAAAAAATTGAACTTTTTAGTGTGATCTGTGATCGGGAATCAATGAATAAGTTTTGTTGGTGTTTGGAACCCCAGTGCAAAAGCGGTAAAAGGTATTTATCCAGATATCTTGTTATCTGCTTATCTTTCTGAATCATTGAACATGGACACCCCACATTTAGTTGATGTTACCGATATACCTCATCCTGAATTTAAGAGGCATCCATTTAAATATGAGGAAACTAATCATGTCAGAGCCCTATCTGGAGTTCCTTATGGTGTCTTACATGTTGAAGATATTAGATCTTTATATCATTACAAACTAGAGGATCTTGGTGTTGCTGCTATTTTTATCAGTATAAAGGATTGTGTGATAAGAATGGTTTAATAAATGAACAGTTAAAAAGGGTTACCAAGAAAGGGTTTCACCATGCCCTAAATTTCATAAATGATTTTGATGATGAACTTGTGAGATATGTTCTTAGTAGGATTCATGACCAGTTTATGTGACTTGATCGACCACATAAAATTTCTAAGGAAGCTATTCACATAGTCACCAAATTTTGTGCCACCGGTGAGGCTCTAGTTTTGAGATCCATTACAAAGAATGATGTAGAAATTTTAACAGGTTCTAAATGGGATGGTAGAGCAATGATGGTGAATAATATTAATGATCCGGCTGTAAAATATGCTTATATGGTAATTGGTTACTGGATCTATTACTCTAGCAGGATGAACAACATCCCTACTGCAACTATTCATACAACTTACTGAATGACAAAGGAAGATGTTGACTATGACTTGTCAGAGGTGTTGAGGAGTCAACTTGTGCTGAACCTGGAATCCATCATGAAGGATAAGAGGCTAAGGTTTAAGTTTGGACAACTAATTCTTGGTCTATTCTTTTATTTTTAGAAATTTTTCCCCGGTATTGGTGATATCCAATGGATAGATGGCACTCTTGCATTGATGCAGATGAAGTACAACATTAGAATGCTTGGAAATGATTTTGGCAAGATTGTATGGAGATAATTTAAATATTTTCAAAAGAAAATGCATGCAAGGGAAAGGATATTGACAGAGGTCGTCAACTAGTATGTAAACACAATTTGCTTTATAGTTGATACAAATACTTGTATGATGGAGGCAGTTGAGCCCCAAACTACATGGGTGATGCCCATGGGATTCAAAGTAGACAAAGATCTTTTGGTTGCATATGCTAATCTTTTTCTTGCCCAACCGGTAGATACAACAACAAATTGTTTTGGCACTTACAAGGAGAAATCCCTTCAAGTGCACTCAGAACTTAACCGACTGGTAATTGCAAAGAAGGTTAGAAAGGAAGTTGAAGCATTTGTAGAAAGAAGGATTCACAAAGGAAGCCATTGTTGAAGCAAGAGAAAAGCATGTTTCTCAACAAGATGGAACATCAAGTTTTCTAGCCGGTACCCCCACTGGTGTAAAGTCAAGAGCTGGAAAGGAGAAAGTTGTAGAGAAAGAAAAACCAACAGTTGTTAAGAAGGAGAAACTAGTTGAAATAAAGAAGGCAAAACCTTCTAAGATTTAGTTTTGGAGGAAAGGTAAGATTGTTGAACCTCTTGATGCACCAGTTAAGATTGGTAAAAGGAAAAAGAAACAAGCATACAAATTGGTAGATACTGATGAAGAAGTGATTGAGCCCGAAGGAGAAAAGAAAACCCTAAGGGCTAGTGCCAAAAGGTCAAATGGTGTTGGTACTTCTACTGTGAAATCTTTGAGGAAACCGGTAACAAAGCTCACACCTCTTGAAAATTTAATAATAAACATTAAAGAGTATGGTTTATTGACTAGTGTGAAGAAACTATATGATAAGTTTAATGATGATGAACAAAGTCAGATAGAAGATGCAATTGTTTATATGATGAATAAATACAAAAACGTCCTAATTGAGTTGCAAGGACAAATTCTAAAATTCACTGTATAATATAATTGATGCTAGATGGAAGGCAACCATAAAACAAGACATGGAATTCATTGGATATTTTTTGAAAAACTTGCAACTTGAAGCTACTAAGGAAGAGATAGATGAAATTCTTGCTAAGGAAAAGTCATCTTTTAGGTCGAAGAAAAGGTTGATAAGAATGTTAATCGGAGAGACCCAGTTAGTCCATGAGGAGACTGAACAAATTTTGAAGAAGGTACTGGGTCCGATTCTGGAGGAAGAGGAAGAAGTTAGGGAAGTTGAACCAGAGAAGTTTGAGGCTCAAGTCTTCCTGATGGCTGAAGATCTTCCTGTACAATGTAAATGTACAGGATGTTGATGCTCAAATGTTTGAGAAACATGAACAGGAATAGAGACAAGGAGAAAAGAAAAATGAAGAAGAAAAGAAGGATGAGGAGCCACCGGTAGTAACTCAAATTATTGATACACAGCCCCCACCAGTACAGGAAACTACAAAGGATAAGGAAAGTGAAAAGAAAGAGGAGAAGAAGACAGTGAAGATAGAACCTAAAGTGACACCTTTTTCACTTGATTCTAAAAAGAAAATCATGGATGAAGATGACAATGATGCAATAAGCATTCAAGGACCCGTTAATATGGATATGCTAAGTTCAACCAAGTTGATGGAGATTGTAACTGCCATGCAATCCCGAGCCAAGAAGAAGAGGATGAAAGAACAATAGAAGGAGGCAGAAACAATAAGAAGTTTTGTTGAGATTTTGTCAAGTCTCCTACCGAAGACTGATACTGATAAATTTGTTACTCATATTGACAAGCTTGGACAACTTGTTAATGATGTTGACGAACTGATGAATCTTTTGAGGATGTAGATTATGTTAGTGTTGAGAAGGATTAAAAGAAGAAGAGAACAAAGCACTTAATGACTAATATTGATAAAGGGAAAGTTTCTCTTACTGTTAATAAGGATTATTTGAAAGAAGCACTTGAGACTGGAGGTAAAATACTTTCCACTATTGCAAAATTTTCATTATTTTGTGTTGATTTGAAGAAGAAGAAAGAGGAAGTTGGGAAAGAACTGGAACTTCTTAGTGAGTCATTCAATCCCCTTAATGACTCTGCTATCAATTTTTGAAAATCTATTGTTGAACTTCAACATAAGCTGAAAGCTTATGAGAATGAACAGGTTAAGAGAATCAGATCACTGCAGGAATTACATACACAACTGATACCGAAGGTGAAAATCTTGCACAGAGCCTATAAAGAATCTGAAGCTATTCTTGCAACCCCGGAGATGAGTACCATAGATGCCATGGAGGATTTTGTTGGACAAATCAATACACTTGTGACGATTACCGACACTATTTTGGAAACCTAACATAATGATTTGAAGCAGTTGAAATCACATTTTAGTGATGCTTTTTCTAAGATTGTATTGTAAAAACTTTTTGAACTCTTACATCTATATATATGATATGCAATTTTGATATGTTTTTGATGTAACTGTATGTATTTACCTTCCTTTGCGATTGCTATCAAAGGGGGAGTAGTTGTAGAGTCAAAATTATGATGTAATTATATTGGGGGTTAGTAGTATAAGTATTTTAAATTTTTGTAATAGCATGTAATTGCTAAGGGGGAGTATATGTCATATGGAGTCAATTTTTGTATTGCACACTTAGTTGACAATTATTTTTCTAAGTGTTGCCATCAATTCCAAAGGGGTAGAATGTTGGCATTTGATTGAACTCATAAAGATTGTTGGTGATATGCAACCGGTAATTGATTGATTAGTGAATATGATGAAGAGATTGAGATTCATGTTTGATGACTAAGTTTTGTGTTGTGAGTGATGGAAACAATATTTTTGTGGTCATCTAAGTCTTGGAAGCCAACCGGTAAGGTTTAACCAGTACAAAAGTTAGTTTAGCCGAGAATTGGTAATTAGGATCTCAATCGGTAAACTATGAACAAAGTTGCATTCCAACAACCAGTACAGGCGATTCAAGAAGAGTTGGATGATGCAGTTTTACAAAAATGATGGAGACAGGTATTTGGACCTATGTTCACAACTGCATTAGCAGATTCAACTGGACAAGTGAGATTTGATGTACAGAGTAGAAATTCTGATGAACATTCAATTGGTAGTGATATAGTCACTGAAATCAATAAAACGACACAAGTTTTTAATTTTTTATGTCAGTGGCCAACATAAGTAAAGCATATATTGCCTGAATGTCTAGATTCATTGAACATAGGAAATTGTTCCAAGGTTGTAGCCGACTAAAATTGACATTTATAAAAATTAGTGTGATGAGGTATCAAGTCGGTGTGTGTATGAATGTGTATGTGTGTGAGATCAAAGGCGAATTAGGTGAGGTTGATTGTGTGGTGTTTTGCAAAGCTTTGTATGGATGTGTTGTTGAATTTTGGAGGATCTGAAGTGGATCTTATCAGACACTAAGGTGTTACATGAAGATCATTTGACTATTGTTTCCCTAACAGTTTGCAACAGTAAAATCCCCTAACTGCATAGGTCCTAACAGGGTAGCTCTATATTAGAGTGTTAAATCCTCTTGTGAGGTTGATCCTAACAGGTCATAGCTCCTAACATGGCTTATCATTTAAATCCCTTAATCGAGTGACTCCTAACTAGGTCTACTCCTAACAGGGCATATTTGTAAGACCTTAACTGGTCAAGATTTCTATTCTGTAGATAATGAATCTTGTGGGTATTAAATCCCACTGTGGTTTTTCCCTTTTGGGTTTCCACATAAAATCTCGTGTTATGTGGAATTTGTTTTATTGGGCATTAGCTTATGTGGTGATATTCCTCTTATGCTTGATAAGTTTTAAGTTGTTTAAGTTGGTGATCAAACTCATATTGTTTTTGCTTGAACTAATTCACTCCCCCCTCTCAATGCCTTAAAAGTTTATGATCACTATTCAACAATATAAAGGAACATGCATCGATGCATTTAAAAATTATAAAAACATTAGGGCATAAGAGGGATGCAACATGTAATTTAGGTAATTTAGTAAATTTCTATTATTGCGATCATCATTTGGGTGATTGTGAATTGGTAGATGAGCTTGATGGAACATTTTATTTGAACTTAATTCTTAGTTTTTTTTTTCAAAGTACAATTTCCTTATGTTGATGTCTTTTTATACTTGAATTAAAGTTCAGTAAATATTGTAAGACCATATAAATAAATTAATGGGGATGGTTAAAAATATCAACAATAACACTCAGATGGAGGCAAAATTACCTTGTTGGATTTTGTCTGGTTAATAATTCAAAAGCCCATCACAAGAGCTTTGCTCTCCCTAAAATATAATCTAATAGAAAAATTCTTCACCAAATTTTGAGCTTGATGAAAATTCACATGGCATAGTTATAAGATGATTCTTTTAATTTTAGGCTTTTTACAAGTGTGGTTGTCGTTGCACCAAAAGATTGATCTGTTAATGCTCGATACAACCACTAGACTTATAGAATCCACATGAGGCAGTTAAGCCATATCACAAGTTACCCGAGCATTGTGCTACACAACACAAGGATACCAAGGGCACACACCTTGCAACAATCCCCCCAGCGTAAGCGAGGGGTTTGAACCTATGACCAAGCCTTGATACCACTTGCTACAAGTGTGGTTTCCATGGCACCAAAAGATCGACTTGTTAATGCCCAATACAACCTCTAGACTTATAGAATCCACAAGAGGCAATTAAGCCATGTCACAAACCTGAGTGTCGCACTGCACAACACAAGGAGACCAAGGGAACACACCTTGCAACAAGGCTATGCCTAAAATAAAACAAGGTGTAGTGATAATTTATTATGAAAGTCAGAGTGTGATTTGCCTAGCTAAGAACTCGACGTTTCATGCCCAAACCAAACACATTTATGTTTAGTATTAATTTGTCAAAGATATGGTCGAAGATGGCAGGGTGAAGTTGGCTAAGGTAGAGACTTTGTTGAATGTTGTAGATTCTTTAACTAAGGCTATGAGAATAGAGAAGTTCACATGGTGTTTGGAGTCTATGGGCCTCATGGCACCTAATAATTAATTTATTGTGTTGATACTCCCTTTTCTCTTGCAAGGTGTTTGATAAGTGGGAGAATGTTGGAATAATGGAGTCTCAACCTTGCATTTACATGAGGTTACTATTTATAGTAAGTTTTCATTTGATCATGAAATGGTGTGAAATTATCCCTAAAGCTTTGGATTGGCGAGATAAGCATACCAGTAAATTTTTGTCACAAGATCATAGCTAGTTTTGAAGATATTAAAGTTTTCATTTTTGGAAGGTGTGATGAAAGGTTTAAACTTAATTTTGAGGACTTTAGAACCTCCAAAACACTTAAAAAGTGGGCATAATAGGCATAGTGGGATATGAGGTGATAGAGAACTTCGTGATCTATTTGATGCTTCAAACAGTTCGTCAATCGGTCGCCCAGTTCATAAGTTGTGGCCTTTGAAAGTTTGGATTCTTTAAATAGGAAATACAAAATGCATTGGACACATAAATGAGTTGTAAAAGGGAGGAACATGTGTTGATGTGTGTTTTGACATGTCATAGGGAATCTAGATTGGAGATAAGGTCGGCTCTACTTTATTGGATGGTTTTAACTTATGATTTTGTAATACCATTTGACGATTTCTTGTATTGCATCTCTTATATATGAGGTGCATGAGATAGAGATTTTGTTTAAGAGTCTTATGGATATTGAGTTACCTCTAAATCTTTAATTAGTGATACTCTTGTGAAGAGCTTTCTTTGCAAGTATATTTTAATCTGTTATTGATTGCTGAATAATATATTGAGCTGCTTTTGGAGTGTGGGGTTTTTCTCCTGAAAAGGGTTTTCCCCACATAAATCATTGTGTTGTGGTATGCATGATATTATGTTTATTTCTATTAATTTTTTGTAACTATTGTAATGATTTGTAAAAAAAATTGTATTACCATCCTCTCAAGGTTTGTGTAGGAAGTTGTTCTTCTACTTAACTTCCTTACACCAATAACACTCAAATTTGAAGGAACCACTAGTGGGGATGTAGCTAAAGTATGGCTCACTGAAATTGAAAAATATTTTTAGATTAGGAATTATTCTGAGATTACTAAAGCTATTTTGGGAGCTTATTAGTTGGTTAGTGAAGCATCCAATTGGTGGATGAACGAAAAATGGAGCTTGGGTTAACTTCTTTAAGTCTTACTTAGAGTGAATTCATGGAAATATTTCATAAGTGGTGGCTACCTCAACTTTTCTATGATCAAAAGTTGATTGATTTTCAAAACCCGAGGTAGGAGACTCTTCGGTAAATGAATATTGGGAGAAAATCACCTATCTTTTGAAGTATGTACTTGTTAGATAGTTTAGATAACTAGAAGACAACTGAGAGGGGGGGTGAATCAGATGTCACAGATTACCGAAAGCATTATCAATTAAAACAACAATATTAGAATAGAAGTTAATCCAATTAAGCATAGACAATAATCACATAATAAAAGCCATACACACAGCACCAAGATTTGTGCGTAGAAAACTTGATAAAGGGAAAAACCACGGTGGGAAGCCTACCCACAGTCACATAATACTTCTGAGGTAAGCATGTGAATTTACAATGAAGGGGCCTGCACTTGCAAGAAGGCCAATAGCCTAGAGCACACTGCTCATCACAAAAGGAGTCTCACTGACTACATACAAATCCAGACTATAATCCATATAAGTGTTGAATTGAAAAAGATATCATCTCCTATGCCTGAGTACAGTTCCAATTAAGCTCAATACCAGAGGACTAAATCCTCTTACAAACCTAATTCAATCTCCATTGATCAACCAACTCCTCTATCTAAATGACATTACAATATTTGCACATTACATTCCTTGACCATGGCCTCTTACAATAACCATGATGATCTACAATGAGATCTTACAACTTATTTATACAAACCCTCAACCATAAACAATCAGGTCGGCTACCAGACAATAAACCAATTATATCATTACAAACCATGTCAGCCTTAGAATAAAACAAATAATATCCAACACATAAGACATCCCAGAAATACAACAATAATTCTTGTCCACACGTTACATTAATGTTGGTCCATAACCTAGATCAACCAGGACCAAGGATAGGTCCACACGCTTTAGCAATGATCTCCAAATGCCAAGTCTCAAACAAGATTACCAACAACATCTTGAAACTCCATCAGAAGCTACACCAACACCAATTATGCAATGCATCAAAGATCACCAAAATAGCTATCGGTGAAACCCTTGCCGAAACCAGAAACCAATCTTTTGTGTAAGAAGGATAGCATCCAATCACTAGACCGAAACCAATTGACCAAATATGAGTATAGGCATTATGAACAACCCAATTCCATCACCAGATTATACTAGAGTTAACCAGATCATGTCGGATCCAAGTTAACAAAAAACCACTCAACCTACCTGGACCAGAAGGGTGCCGGTAAAGCATCCAAACAACTAGTGTTGACATCAATGAAAAAAATCAATGCAACACATAATCAATTCCACCAAATGGCCAACAATCTCCCCCTTTGGCATTGATGGCAACACTAGATGTGAAAAACATCTAAGTACCAAGAAATGCCAAACAAGTCTCCCCCTATGGAATATAGCCACCAATCTCCTGCATATAGCTCTGAATATCAATGTCTCTCCCCCTGTGAATAATATCTCTATAAAGTTTTGACTTTCTTTTTCACATCGCTATCTCTCCCCCTTTGACATCAATGCCAAAAATCTGACAGAAATATCAAAGAAAAAACATAAGCCTCTGAATCTCAAAGCTGACTACTCCCCCTGAGCAGTACCATCCCATGTCAATGTCAAAATGAATAGTGTCTCTAATAATGCATAACAAACTGATTCCAAAATCGCATCAATCAAGTCTCTGTTGGAGGGGTAGAAACCCCCAACTTGTCTCTCGGGTACTCAAAAGATTCCTTGGATAAAGGTTTAGTGAAAATATCCACAATCTGTTCTTTAGTGTTCACATAAACCAGTTTAACTTCATTTGCTTCCACCTTCTCCTTCAAAAAGTTATACTTAATAGATATGTGCTTTGTCTTAGAGTAAAATACCAAATTCTTTGATATATCAATAGCAACAGAGTTATCACAGTGAATAACTATCGGTGCATCACAATCCACATTTATATCCTTCAACATTTGCTTCATCCATAAAACTTGTGTACAATTAGTAGCAGCAGCAACATACTCAACTTCAATAGTAAATAAAGAAGTACATGATTGTTTCTTGCTGATCCATGAAACCAACTTCTTTCCAAGAAAGAAAGCTCCACCAGAGGTACTTTTCTGATCATCAACATCTCTAGCCTTGTTAGCATTTGTATATGCACATAAAGTGAAGTTACCATCCTTAGGATACCACAAACCATATTTCGATGTACCTTGCAAGTATCTAAAAATCCTTTTCACTACCATCTCATGATTTTCTCTCGGATCGCTCTAATATCTTGAAACAATACAAATAGCATTCATAATGTCAGGTCTAGTTTGAGTTAAATAAAGTAGACATCCAATCATAGATTTGTATCTTGTAGGATTTATCAGTGCAGAAACATCTTTCCTTGTCAATTTCTCACTTGTAACCATAGGTGTACTTACCGGTTTGGAATGTCCTATACCAAATTGCTTTAAGAATTCCTTAGCATATTTAGTTTGACAGATAAAAATACCTTTGTTAGTCTCAGTGATCTGCAAACCTAAGAAAAAATTCATCTCACCAATCATAGAAATCTCAAATTTTTTCTCCATGTTCTTAGAAAATTCTATGCATAATTTATCTTCACCTCCAAAAATAATATCATCAACAAATACTTCAACAATTAGCATATCATCATCGGTGAATTTATAATATAAATTACTATCAACACTGCCCTTAGTAAAACCAAGCTTCAAAAGATATTTATCCAGCCTTGCATACCAAGCTCTAGGTGCTTGTTTCAATCCATATAAAGCTCTCCTTAACCTGCAAACCATATCAGTATCATCTGATAGTGAAAAACCATCAGGTTGCTCAATATAAACTTCCTCACCAAGATCCCCATTCAATAATGCACATTTAACATCCATCTAATAAACCTTGTTGTTTTTATAAGCAACATAGGCAAGAAATAATCTTACAGCTTCAATCCTAGCTACAGGTGCAAAAATTTCTCCATAATCAATTCCTTCATTCTAAGAATATCCTTTACAAACCAATGTAGCCTTATTCCTTATAACTTTACCATCATCATTCAATTTATTCCTAAAAACCGATTTAGTTCCAATAACATTTTTAGTTTTAGGCCGGGGAACCAAAGTCCAGGTGTTATTTTTGTCAATCTGATCTAATTCTTCTTCCATAGATTTTAACCAAAATTCATCTTTACATGCCTCAATTACTGATACCGGTTCAACTTGTGAAATTAAACATACCTCATTAGTTGTCATTCTTCTTCTTGTCATCACTCCATTTCTCTTATCCCCAATGATTTGATCTTCAGATTGATTCAATCTCACATACCTAGGAGTCTTTTGACTCTCTGTTCCTCTTCCCTGTTCTTCAGTTACTGTAGAATTTTCTAATGTTGTTGGAGTAACTGGTTGACCTCTTTGTTCTGATAAAGGTACTACCAGTTCAGATATAATCATTTCCACTGTCGGTTCCTTCTCATAAATCTTGATTTGACTTTTTCTCAGCTTATCTACTTTGACATTAGCACTCTCCACTATTTTCTGCAATCTCTTGTTATAACATCTATATGCTCTGCTTTCATTAGAATAACCAAGAAACATGCCTTCATCACATCTAGGATCAAATTTACCAATAACATCATTTCTCTTGATATAACATTTACTACCAAAGATTTTGAAATACTTAACTGTAGGTGTATTGCCAAACCATAATTCATAAGGTGTCTTATTGGTTTCTCCATTGATATGTACTATGTTAAATGTATAAACTGTTGTGCTAACTACTTCTCTCCAATAGATATGAGGTAGATTTGCTTCCATCATCATTGTTCTAGCAACATCCAAGATAGTTATGTTTTTCCTTTCCACAACTCCATTCTGCTGAGGTGTCCACGGAGCAAAAAATTGTCTTCTGATGCCATGTATATCACAAAAGTTAATTAAACTCACCGGATGTTCTACTTTATTAAAATTGTCTTCAATCTTGTCTCAGTTTCCAATTTAGCCTTAAAGTTTTTAAATTTTTAAAATGCTTCAGATTTTTTTCTCAAAAAAGTAACCCACATCATTCTAGAATAGTTATCAATGATTAGCATGAAATTTCTATCACCATGAAATTTTTTAACTCTAGCAGGGCCACACAAATCAGTGTGAATAAGATTAATAACATCATTTGATTTATCTTGTATACTCCTAAAAGATGTTCTGACCTATTTACCCATTTGACATTCTTTATATACTAGATTATAGGGCTTCATAATCTTAGGTATATCTCTAACAACCTTAGTTGAACTGATCTTCACAATGCAATCAAAATTTACATGACACAACCTTTTATGCCATAACCAACTTTCATCAATATATGTAATCAAACATGTCTTCTCATCGGAGCTCAAATGAAACATGTTACCTTTTGTCTGTGTACCAGTTGCAATCTCCAAGCCAGATCTATTAATGATTTTGCATTTTCCATCCTTGAACTGTAATTCAAATCCCTTATCTACCAATTGTCCTACACTCCAAATATTATGCTTCCAACCTTCAACATAATAAACATTGTCAGTATTGTTCCAATGATATAGTTCCTTTTCCCTTAATCATACATGCCTTGTCATCTCCAAATCTAACTAATCCACCATCAATTTCTTGCAAAGACAAAAACTTTCCTTTATCTCTAGTCATATGATGTGAACAACTACTGTCAATTACCCATTCATCCTTATCCTCAATTTTAGCAACAAGTGCCTTCTCCTCAGGTACATTCTCTCCCAGTGCCAGATCATCTTCCTTGATAGCCAAGAATACCCATTTTTTCCCATTGTTGGATCCACTAGCAGAGTCTTCTACCGGTTCATCATCTGAATCACTAATGCCTTCCTCATCTGCTATGTAGCATAATTTGTTTTTCTTGAATCTATACTTGTTCTGATTAGGCTTATATGATCTCTTAACTCTTTCTTCAAATCTTAAATTCCTTTTAGGACATGTAGATGCAAAATGACCAATCTAATTACATGCAAAACATTTAAAAGGTTCTTTTCCTTCATACTTACATCCTATCGGTCCTTTCGGTGCTCTTCTAGAAAATAGTGCTTCAAGTTGCTCAAAATCTTCATATTCTCTCTTCATATCTTCTAATTCTTTTGCATATAAAACTCTCCAATCTTGCTTACCGGTTGTAGATGTAGATGCATGGAAAGAAGGTTCAGTTTTCACAGCTCCAGAAGGTCCAAATTCCTCAAGTTCAAAAGCAGATAGTTTCCCAACCAAAGTATCTTTATTGACAGATGTATTAGCCATTGTCCTCAACTCATTAATAGTAGTAGCCTTCATTTTGTAAGCTGGTGGTAGGGTTCTGAGGACTTTATAAACAATCTCATCTTCGCTCAGAGTTCCACCACAACATTGAATTCCCATAACAATCTCATTTACTCTTTCCATGAAAGGAGTAATCTTTTCATCTTCTTCCATCTTCAGATTTTCATATCTTACTCGGTAACCATCAAGTTTAACAATGTTCACTGTAGGGTCACCTTCATTAAGGGTCTGCAATTTATTCCATATAGCCTTTCTAGATGATTTGTCTGTTAATCCCATAATTTGTTGATCAGAAAGTGCACACAAGAGGGCTTCTCTTGCTCTACAATCATTCTCAAGCTCCTTGTCTAGGTTTTCCGGAGGAGGATTGCCAGACCCGGATTAAAGGGTGTGACACCATTCTGTGTGATCTCCCAAATCTCCTTGCCAAGACATCTCAGATGAGTCTCCATTTGAATCTTCCATACTGTATAATTTTTTCCTTCAAGCCTCAGTATATCCCTTCGAAAAATAGCTCCAGAAGAACTAGATGAACTTGAACTGTTAGTCGCCATAGGATCTTCCTCAAGCAGTTAAGCTTTTTGTAGAGATGACCAATGCTCTGATATTAATTGTTAGACAACTCAGATAACCAGAAGACAACTAAGAGGGGGGGTGAATCAGTTGTCACAGATTACCGAAAGCATTATCAATTAAAACAACAATACCAGAAGAGCAGTCAATCCAATTAAGCATAGACAATAATCACAGAATAAAAGCCATCCACACAACACCAAGATTTGTACGTGGAAAACCCGGTAAAGGGAAAAACCACGATGGGAATCCTACCCACAATCAAATAATACATTTGTAGTAAGTATGTGAATTTACAATGAAGGGGCCTACACTTGCAGGAAGGCCAACAGCCTAGAGCACATTGCTCATCACAAAAGGAGTCTCACTGACTACATACAAATCCAGACTACAATCCAAAGAAGTGTTGAACTGCAAAAGATAACATCTCCTATGCCTAAGTACAGTTCCACTTAAGCTCAATACCGAAGGACTAAATCCTCTTCCAAACCTAATTCGATCTCCATGGGTGAACTCATAATAGTGGTTCCCACTTTTTTGCCACTTTTGACACTAAGATGAACAATTTTAAAATAATCTTCACCTTCCGACAACTATAACTTTTAAACTATTAAGAATTTGAAGATGATGTAAATGAGTGATTTGTAGCATTTTGTTTGTAGATTCTATATATATTTTTTTCAAATTTTTTTGAAGGAATTTTAAATTTTTTTTCCATCTCGCTCGAAAAGTAGTTTTTTACAACAAACTACATTTTTTAAGAGTGATATGCCTCCCGAAATGCATAACTTTTTTCTATAAATGATAAAAACTCAATTCTTTTGAATTTTAGTTTTAACATCAATATCCAGGGCTTGCAGTTGGTTTGATAGTGATATGTTCAATATTTTTCATTTTATTAAGTTTTGAAGTCTGACTAGTCATAATTCAGACATAGGTTTAAGTTTGAGCACATAACTTGTTCTATATATATCGAAATTCAATTTTATTTTTTTTGTTAGAAAGAAGACATAAATACCTGGGGCTTAGATATTTTTTAGAGTTTTTTTGAATTAGTTTCCTATTTTTCCCAATGCGTTGAACATAGAAGTTCATGTTCGGTGAAAAACCAATGTTTGGTATTAAAAAAACAAGTTCATAATAAACTCAATATGTAATAAAATTATAGTCATTGGAAAGCTTGCTTCAAGGACTACAATACTACATTTTGGGTTGTCAAGATCATTCCATTTGAGCCTAATCTGCAAAAAAATGTAGAAATCTTCAGAGAAGTGTTAAAAAAGGGGTTCGAACGAAGGGGGATTTGAGCATAGCCCCCATTTTTAGGGGGTTCGAATGAAGGGTGGTTCAATCGAACCCTCCCCTCCCCCCCCCCCCCACCCCCCGCTATAATTGAAAAATGACATAAACAAGCATTAAAGGTGCTTCACTCGAAAGAGGGGGTTCGAGCGAAGTGGGGGCTTCGCTCGAACCCCAAAGGGTAGTCTGTTCGAACACCCCCACTTCGCTCAAACCCCCCCAAACAAAATTCTCTACTTTCGCCAGTTTCCTTCATTGGAAAAAGTGGGAACCATTAATGTGGGATAGCCCCCATTGATCAACCAACTCCTCTGTCTGAATGATATTACAATATTCACACATTACATTCCTTGACCATGACCTCTTACAATAACCATGATGATCTACAATGATATCTTACATCTTATTTATACAAACCCTCGACCATAAACAATTGGGTCAGATACCAAACAATAAACCAATTATATCATTACAAACCATGTCGGCCTTAGACTAAAACAAATAATATCCAACACATAAGACATCTAGGAAATACAACAATAATTCTTGTCCACACGTTACATTAATGCTAGTCCATAATCTAGATCAACCGGGACCAAGTATAGGTCCACAAGCTTCAGCAATGATCTCCAAATGCCAAGTCTCGAAAAAGATTACCAATAGCATCCTGAAACTCCATCAAAAGCTACACCAACACCAATTATGCAATGCATCAAAGATCTGTCGGTGAAACCCTCACCGGAACCAGAAACTAATCTTATGTGTAAGCAGGATAGCATCCAATCACCAGACCAAAACCAACTGATGAAATATGAGTATATGCATTATGAACAAGCCAATTCCATCACCAAATTATACCAGAGTTAACAAGATCTTGCCAGATCTAAGTTAACCAAAAACCACTCAACCTACTGGGACCAGAAGGGTGCTAGTAAAGCATCAAACAACTAGTGTTGACATCAATGAAAAAACATCAATGGAACACATAATCAATTCCACCAAATGGCCAATAGTACCTAGGTACCAAAAAGGATGAGTGGTTTCACATAAGGAAGTTTATCATAGGTCTCAATTCTCAAATCAGAGGTTAAGTACAATTACACGGTCCTGCCACTATGGACTTGACCATGGATAAGAAATATATAAAAAAGGAGAAAAGGCTTAAGTCTATCTCAAACTACCGAGAAAGTAATTGGAAAAAGTTTAAATGGTTATAGGATAATCGGTTTTCTAAAAAGATAAGTGATGGACAAGATTTTCAAAGGAAAGGGGACAAAGAGTACCACAACAATAGAAATGAATCAAGAAAGGATCACAAGAAAAACATCAACAATAATTTGGGAAGGAATGAAGATTGAAACAAAAAGTTTGCACCAAGGAATGGGCTAGGGAGAGGATGTTTCACATGTGGAGGATATCACTATGCAAATCAATGTCCCAACAAACCACTAGGGACACAACCCCATGGAAATCCTCTACCTTCTCAATGAGAAGCATTCTAGCAAAAGGTCCATGCTATCCTAGACAACTAGTACAAGGAATACCAAATCACTCCCATAGAAGTTCTAGGTACTTTGTTTGGTACACCCATTTCAATTTTAATTGATTCTAGAGCTACAATTTTGTTTGTTTCACCTAGTATAGCTAGTAAAATTTCTAGGAAAGTTGGTTATATGGAAAAATATTGGATTGTTGAGTATGCAAACCAGACAAGAGCTAAGGTGGAGCAATGTTTATTTGAAGCTAGGGTAGAGCTTCCAAGTTTTTTTACGGAAGTGAATTTGTATGTAGCCCGCTTAGGTTTGTATGACATCATTTTAGGGATGAATTAGATATGAAAACATAGAGCCAAAATAGATTGTCATACCAAATCTGTAGAAAGTCTAGATGATCTACGAAACTGGGTATCCATTCAAGGAACTCCTAGAGAAGTTATTTTGTGATATCTCTTCCATACAAATGCATAGATCAAAGAAGAAAGGTTGTCAAATTTTCACTGTAAAGATGGAAAAACTTGAGGAAATCAAAGAGTTCATTACTCAAGATAATGTAGTGTGCTATGTACCCCAAAATTTTCAAGATGTTGAGGATGGTGAGATAAGGGTAGGGAAATTAGACATGGAGAAATATCCCATACTTAAGGACTTTGCCAATGTTTTTCTAGATGAATTACCTGGATTCCCTCCCAAAAGAGTGTTTGATTTCTCCATTGAAATCATTCCAAGATTGGAACCTATATCAAAAGTTCCATATAGGATGACCACAACTGAATTAATGGAGTTGAAAACTCAAATAGAGGAATTATTGTCCAAGGGATTAATTAGACCTAGTGTTTCACCTTGGGGAGCGCTAGTGATCTTTGTGAAAAAGGAAGATGGTACACTACACTTGTGCATTGATTATCACTTGATTAATAAGGAAATGATAAAGAACAAGTACCTGTTACTTCATACTGATGATCTATTTGATCAAGTGTGAGGAGCGACAGTGTTTTCAAAAATTGATTTCTGATTAAGATACCATCAACTAAGGATCAAGTATGAGGACATTTTCAAAATATCCTTCAAAACTAGGTATGATCATTATGAGTTCACAATCCTACCCTTTGGATTAATGAATTCACCTACAACATTCATGAAATTAATGAATAATGTATTTAGGGAATTTCTTAGATAAATTTGTGTTGGTCCTCTTGGATGATATTATTATTTATTCCTATAATAAAGAGGAGCATCTCCAACATTTGGGAATTATTCTACAATGGTTAAGGGAGCATAAGTTGTATATAAAATTCTCTAAGTGTATCTTCTTTGAGAAGGATGTACAATATTTGGGTTTAGTTGATGGGATTGCGGTTAATCCTACCAAAAAAAAAGTAGTACTTGAATGGCCAGTACCAAGGAATGTATTAGAAGTTTGAAGCTTTATGGGTCTGGCTAGGTATTATCAAAATTTTGTAGAAAAATTTTCCATGATATCTTTTCCCATTACTTCATTACAAATGAAAGGGAAGAAATTTGAGTGGTCAGAAAAATGTCAAGCAACATTTGATCAACTAAAGGAGAAGTTGACCACAACTCCAATATTAAAAGTACCCAATCTAGATAGCAATTTTGTTGTCATCACATATGCATTAGGAGAAGATTTGGGTGGAGTATTGATGCAAGATGGGTGAGTCATAGCTTATGAATTAGGAATTTGAAGCCATACAAGTAAAATTATGCTTCAAATTATTTGGAACTAGCTACAATTGTCCATGCATTACATATGTGGAGACACTATCTTTTGGGAAAACCTTTTGAACTGAAAACCGATCATCATGGTTTGAAGTATTTATTCACCCAATTGAATTTGAATGCTGGACAAAGAAGATGGATGAAATTGATATCAGATTATGACTTCAGTATCAATTATGTCAAGGGAAAGGAAAATTAGGTTATAGACTCCTTACGTTGTCGGTATATTTGAATTTTTTTTTAGGCAACCCACAAGTAAATTTTAGAATTATAAATTAGGGTTTTTATAAATTCAACCACTAAATTTATGCAATTCAATTGAAAATGAGATCTATGAATGCAAATTTGAATTTTAAATTGAATGAATAATTAGATCCAAAATAATTAATACAAATTAGACAATCCACAAGCTCAATTTTAGAATAAAAAATTAGGGTTTTTATGAATTTAACCTCTAAACTTTTGAAATTCAATTGGAAATTCAATTTGTAAATGTAAATTTGAATTTTAAATGCATAAACTATTAGATCTAAGAACATAAATCAAAATTAAGGGTGAAACTTATTGGGTTCACTAAAATGTAAATGGTAAAAAAATTAGGGTTTCACCCAATGATGAAGTAAAACCCTTGATTTTTTCTTAGGGACCGTTCACATTAAAGAGGGGTGAATCCAATAGATCTAGCCTCAAATCAACAAGGATAGGGATGAGTATTCTAATTAGATTCATTGGTTAAGATTTGATTCCCTCTTTTTAAATTGAATTGCGAAAATGCTGAAATTAGGGTAAATGTGTATAAATTAAAGTAATTATGCATAAACAGTGAGCTATAGTCATCAAACAGAGTCACGAACTTGGATCTGAGTAATATGTGAATGTTTCAATTTGTTCCCAGAAGATTGTCCTAAATTTTTGGGACTAGAATTCTCGTCGCTTTGGTCCTCCGAACTTTTCATCATCCAAAGAGGAACATGTTCGTCTCTATGAATAATGTCGATCTTGCAAAGTACAACTCCATACATGTTCCCGCACATAGTAGAGAAGGGAAAATAGCCAAGAATAGGGGTTTTCCTTAGGTCTTGCCCCAATTTTGGAATTAACCATGAAATAGAAATGAAATGTAAATGAATTGTTGTAATGGAAGTGATTTCCTTTTGAGGGAAATGCTAAAAATGTCTGAAACGCTAATTATATAACCTTTTATGAAGTTTTGTTTTTCTTCACAAGGAATTAGGGTTTCATGTAGTTTTCATAAAGCATAGAACATGAATGTCATCTCCAATGCTTGAATCTTGACTTCACTTCTACTCCAATGCTTGAAAGAAGATTGATTTCTTGCTCACTTCAATTTGAATGCTTGTTTTCTTGATGGATGTGTGATTAATTTTTCCAGATATATGAAAATGAGAGGAGTAGACCTCCTTATATACTTGATAGTCAAACAACAACTTAATTTTTTGACATGAGATGACACGGGATCAGGATTTCCACTCATTTCAAATGACCATTAAGGGACCCCAAAATGGGCCCTGATTGGGAGGACTAGGGCACTAGCATGTTGGTCCTAACCAATTAGGAACACAAAATCCTAGGGGAGACAGTGTGTGTGTCTAAAAAATTAAGTTCGGTGCATGGTGTGAGCAAAATCGGGGCTCTGATTAGACCTCAAGAGACAAATGCCACTGAGGTGAGGGCCCAAATAAGGAAAAATTTGTAAGGGAGCATAATTCAGGATGCTATAGATGGGAACACGATGTGGTCAACTAGGCATCAACCTAGTTAATAGGGAAGGCACCCTTATTCATAGGAAAGTGCGCAATGTTAATAAGGTTAGATTCACCTAATATAAAGGTATACAAAGTCAATAGACATATGCTATTAATAAGAGTTTGAAACCAACTTACTTAGGTAAGTAGTAAGTATGGTTAATCATAATTTGACTAAGTAAAATTAAGGGTTATTCATTAGTAGAATTAAATTGGACTTTATATGTGCCAACTTTGTAATTGATTGGGAGCTACATACTCTTAGTGGTGCCAATGAAAGAGAGAGTGGTGGCGAATTTGAGAACTTAATTATAGAATTAAGTCTCTCAAATTCCTGTATATATAGAGGAGCTCTCTTCTTCTTGGGGAATTTTGCATTTTTGCATATTCGCTCATTTGATCATTTTTTCATTATTTACTCATTATTTTTCATTCTTCATTTGTGAGAGGTAGAGGATTGTTCAAGTTTTGTAAGGAAGTATGATATTTTTATCTTTGAGAGCTTGTGAGATTTTATGATTATGGATAAGTTGTGAAGTCAACATGATTGTGATTAAGAGTTAGTATCTTCGTGGAAGCTATTAGTTCCTGAGGCACGAGGATTCTATCTTTTACTTTTATATTGAAAATATATTTGAATGCAATTATTTTAAGGAATGATGTTGTCGAATCTTAAATAATGTAATGATTAGATTTATGCTTACTTGTAGAATATGCATACAAGAAATAGATAGAAACTTGTTATTATCCTTTATGATTGGGTATATGTATATGTATAAGTATATATTATGCAATGTTCTAAGTTGTGTAATGGTGTATATTTTTAGTGAGTGGGATAGATTGATTTAGTTAATCATGAGGTTAGGATAATTTGTGGATAGGAGTAACCTAGTTTATCTTCCTATTATTAACTTTATGGGAATGAATTAGAAATAGAATAAATGGTCAATATACCAAATTGAGAAATGAAGTGGGTGGATGAGTCCAACTCATACTCGAAGTACTAGGTGAAGAATTCTTTATCCAAAGTAGTGTAGGTTACCACTATCTACACTATTAGTTCATTGTGATCCAGGTTTACATACTAGACAGTGAAAGTCATACATGTAGATTGTAACCAATGTATGCTAGCTCTAGATATGTAGGACACAACACTATTCTCACAAGGCTATTATTATGAGGTCACCAAACCAATCTCTTTGTCAAAGGGTCAGGTCGCTTTAGTTAGAAGAGGCACGAGGGACAATAAAGTCTTGGTTGGGTGGAAAAGCGCTTAAGTGATGCTCTTCCTCATGTAGTTAGCAACTGGAATTCGAGGATATATGCTAGAAAGGACATTTGGACAATTTGTTTCCCTTATGTTTCATTAAGATCATAGAAGCTATGTATGTACTCAAACATTCCTAAAGTAAATGGAAATTTGAGAAGGAAAACATAAATGTTTTCATGTGATAATGAATATAATATTGTATATCAAATATGATGCAATGGAAAAGTTGAAATGGGATTTATTTCAAATATGCATCTTATTTATGAAATGGAAAAAATAAAATTTATTACTTGTATGGTGGTAATCTATTTCTTTCACATGCGGGTTAAAATTGTTGGCATTTGCATGAAGATTGCATTGATGAACTTTGTGTTGTCATTGATGTTAATTATAACCAGTAATGGTGGTGTTATAATGTTGTTTTGCAACCGGTAGGTGAGCTAGTGAAGGAAACATGTATTACTTGAGAAGCAGCGAGATCAACTGGTAACCCTACCTGTTGATGTGCTAAACCCTAACAGATGGAGCTTGGTTAATCGGTTGTATTGGTTTATGATTAAATGATGAACAGTAATGATTATGCCACATATGCATGTTGTATGTGAAGAGTTTCAAATGGTTTTTGGCATGTAGAGATAACGGTTTTTATCTTGGGAATGAGAGAGTACATTGCATGAAGTGGAAACTACGTGATGAGTTACAAGAATCAATAAAGTGGTGATCAAGGAGCAGTTGAGGTTGTCTTGAATAATGTGCAATGATTGCTATGTAATCCAACGGTCATACTTGAACCAATTTGTTTGTAATCTCTATGAGATCTTAGGTTTGTGATGTGTTATCGACCTATTCTTTTTGTTATAAGGTCAATGAGTTGTTTTGTTGTAGCGTTGGCAATTTTGGTTGAGTGTAAGTATGATTGGTTGCTGAACCAGAAGGTGTATCTGCAGTATGTGTGAAGGCAAATAGAAGCATGAAAAGGATATGATCAAGTAGAGTGATGCTATTCACTAGATCAAAAAACCCCTATTGTTCCCTAACAATTACAACAATCAAATCTCTTAACTGAGTAAGCTCTAACAGACTTAGCGCTATCTAAATCCTCTAACTGGGTGATCCATTAGCTTGGATTTTAAATCCTCTACCGAGGTTACTCCTAACAGGGTATTGCTTGTAATAGGGAATTATAGTCAATCCCTTAACCGGGTGGTCCCTAACAAGATTTGTTCCTAACAAGACTTTTGTAAAAGCTTTAATAGGCTTGGCTCCTAACAGGGCAAACTTCAAAAGAGTTCAGAATACTTGTGGGTATTCATCCCCATCGTGGTTTTTTTCATTTGGGTTTCCACATCAAAATCATTGTGTCAAGTGGTGAATGTTTTTGTGGTTATGTTTGCTATAGTTAATTTTCTTAACTGCTAAATCCACTTAGATATGATAAGATGACCGACAATAATTTGAAATGTGCTTTTACTATTGTTAGTAAAGTATTTGAATATTTTCTTTTAAAGGTTTTGAGAGTTTCAAAGCTATTATATTGTTATTATGTTCTGACAGTCAATCGGCATACTTGACAGTGATATTGCAATTTGTAGTTTAGTGTTTGAACCAGTTAGTTCTGAGATTGACTTGTGAGATTGTTATTGAGGTTGGTAAAAGCTTAGTCAGTTTTCCATCTACTGATTCATGCCCTCCCCCTCCCCCGCTCTCAGTAGTTGTTTGGATCCTTATTTGATTCATCATACGATCAATTGGTATCATAGAATTTTAGGTCCTCTAGTGTCTAAGCCTAATAGCTTGAGGTAAATATCTTGAAGAACATGATGAAGAAAGAAGGTCCAAATTTTAATAGGGAAAACTACATAATATGGAGTGATAGGATGAAAATCTATATCAAGAGTCTAGGAAGTCAATACTGGGAACATGTTGTTACTCAATATGTTGCACCTAGTGGGACTATGTTTGATGATCAAAAGAAAGAGCAACAAGAAAATAATCAAGCATTGGAGGTCATTATCAGTTCTTTGTTTGATTAAGAGTATGTTGATGTCCATGGTCTGGAGACTGCTTATGATGTGTGGAAGAAACTTGAGGAAATCTATAGTGGTGATGAGCATGTGAAGATTGCCAAAGAAGAGAGTCTGAGAGGTAAATTTGATGACATGCGGATGGCTGAAGGTGAGAATATTCAACAGTATGGTCAGAGGATCAAGGAGATAGTTGGTGAGATCAAGAGTCCTGGTGGTAAAGTGGAGGATGCCACAGTGGTTAGTAAGGTGTTGAGAACCCTTCTACCGGTCTATGCTATCTGAGTTGCGGCCATTTAGGAGCTAAAGTCTATTGATAAAACTAAGGTAACTCTTGACTCCATCATCGATATACTTGTTGCATTTGAATTAAATAGTTATGATGGTAGTGCTCAGAAATCTGAATCTACATTTAGAGCTTCAGTTTCTAATTCACCTATGAGGAAAAGCATTGATGTTAGTCACAGTTATGAGTCTAGATCTAGCAGAGAAGTTGATGATGAAGACAGTCTAATTGAGCTTTAAGCATTGTTGGCCAAGTGGTTGCCCAGAGGTACCGATAAGTACAGAGGTAAATTATTTTTGAAGTGTTTTACATGTAACAAGATTGGACACATTACAACTAACTGTCCTAATGGTGACAATGAGCATAAGCGTGAGAAGTACAAGAAGTACTAAGGAAAAGGCAAAATGTATTGTCTCATTGTAGTTGATGGTGGTATCACTGATGAGGAATCTGAGGGAGATGCTAATTAAGACATTGTATTTGTTGCCATTAAAGAGGAGACATCTGATCAGAAGGCATTAGTTTCTCGCATGGATAGTTCTGATGATTGGATCATAGATAGTGGTTGTTCACACCACATGACTGGTGACCAGAGTAAATTTATTACTTTGAAGTAATTTGATGGAGGAGTTGTGAGATTTGGAAATGACTCACCCTGCATGGTAGAAGGAAAGGGAACCATTTCTCTAAATGGAAAGAGCAGTGCAAATGATGTCTACTGGGTTCAAGGATTAAAGCACAATCTTTTGAGTATAGCTCAACTCAATGACAGAGGTTATCCATTGGAATTTAAGAATGAAATGTGCAAAATCTATGGGAGCAAAGGTGAACTAATTGCAACCGGCAAGTAGACAAAAGGTAACCCGTTTCACCTAAATCCTAAAGTCAACAACTGTTTAATTGGTAAAGTAGATGATAGTTGGCTTTGGCATCAAATATTTTGTCATATAAATTTTGATAACATTGTCAAAGTCAATAAGTTCAAGTTAGTAAGTGGTTTGCCTTAGTTGGACAAACCGGTGAATTCTCTGTGTAAGGAATGTCAGTTAGGAAAGATGGCATCCTCAACTTTTAAGAGCAAGTCTATCTCATCAGAACATTTGTTAGATTTGGTTCATACAGATCTCTGTGGAGTAATAAGGACTAAAAGTATTCAAGGTGATAGATATTTTATGATCTTCACTGATGATTGCTCAAGAATGATGTAGGTTACGTTCTTGAAGGACAAAACAAAAGCGTTTAGTAAGTTCAAGGAATTCAAGGCCTTAGCTAAAAAGGAAAGTGGTAAGAAGATAAAGTGTCTGAGGACTAATCAAGGTGGTGAATTTACTTCAGAGGAATTCACTAGATATTGTGAAAACAATGGAATTAAGAGGTAGCTTTCTGCACCAAGGACACCACATAGGAATGGTATTGCAGAGAGGAACAATCGATTAGTTGTTGAAGTTGCTAGAACGATGCTAATACAAGGAGGTGTAGCAAAAATTTTTTGGAGAGAAGCTGTCAGCATAGTTGTCTACACTATGAACTGGATATTGGTACAGAGAGGTAAGGATAAAATTCCTTATGAATACTGGTATGGTAGATCACCTCATGTTAGTTATTTTAAGATTTTTGGCAGCAAATATTTTATCAAGAGAGGTGACTATGTTAGTAAGTTTGAGGCTAAAAGTGATGAAGGCATATTTCTTGGTTACTCCAGCAAGAGTAAGGCCTACAAATATTACAACAACTGGACAAAGAGAATCACTGAGAGTGCTGATATCCAAGTGGATGAGTATCCTGAAATTTCAAGAGAAACTAGTGAGCAGAAAAAGGAAGATGAACCTTACATTCTGATTTTGGAACCAGAATCGGTGAAGCCAGAAGCTGGTGAAGTGAATGTTGTAGTACGAGTTCAACAGGAACAGGTAGATTCTGTAGAAGAAGATGATGATAGTGAGGAAGAAGAACCTGAAGATAATGATCATGTTATTCCAAGGTATGTGAGACTCAATCATAATCATGACTAGATTATTGGAGATAAAGATGCTTAAGTATTAACCCGAAGAAGAATTAGAGAGAATTCTCACATGATCTCCACTATTGAGCCTAAAATTGCTAAGGAAACATTTGGAGATGATCACTGGATTAAAGCTATGGAAGAAGAGCTTGACCAGATTGAGAAGAACAATACATGGACTCTAGTACCCAGACCGATGAATAAAAATGTGATAGGCACTAAATGGGTATTCAAGAATAAACTGAACGAAGATGGAGCAGTAGTCAGAAACAAAGCTAGACTAGTATGCAAAGGTTATGCACATGAATAAGGAGAAGACTATGGCGATACATTTGCACCAGTTGCTAGATTGGAAGGTGTTAGGACTCTACTTGCATTTGATGGACTTGAAAAGCACTGAGAGGGGGGGTGAATCAGTGACACCAAATAAAACACTACTTCAAACACTAACCGGTAGATGAACTTAACAAAGCTTTCAAACACAATGCATGCAATCCAAAATGATATAACAACATTCACAAAAAGTAAAGCATCCACCATAACACGTGTTTATACATGGAAAACCCAAATAGGTAAAAACCACGGTGAGATGGAACTCACAAGTTAACTATCTGCAGTAATAGATAACTGACCGGTTAAGGTCTACAAAGTTCTTTGCTAGGAACAAATCTTGTTAGAGATCCCAAAGCTTGATTAGAAGCTTGTACCCTGTTAGAAGTAACCTCGCTGGAGGATTTAAGAATCCAAACTAATGGATTGCCTTGTTAGAGGATTTGTACATTGAAGCTTGTTAGAGCTTACCCGGTTAAGGGATTTGATTATGTTTTAATGGTTAGAAAACAACAAGAAAGGTTTGATCTGCTCTAAGTAGCACAATACTTGCTTGATCAGATCCTTCTAAGTACATTCAACACTGCTCTTCAATACACTCTTCATCTTACCACTTATCGCTCTTCAACAAAAAATTTTGCACTTCATGCATACCATCAGTAACATAATATCTCTCTCTTAAAATGATTCACTAAGATGTCTTTAAATAGATATTAAAATCTTATGTCAGTCCAAGGAAAGAAAAACACAATTTCCTAGATGCAGTGTATCTGGACATGTGATCATAACTCATCTCAAAAATTACCGCCAAGTAGTCGGTGCAAGTAACTCATCACAAAAATAACCAAATTACCGATTGGAACAATCAATACTAGTTTGAATAAAACATATGAACTGTTGTCCATGAATCTTCGCTTGATCTCCATCTAGATCTTCATCTTGATGTTGAATTAGTATAACCATAGGTTGTCTCTTATGCACATACTGATTGACACAAAGTACCGGTTAGAGATAAACCTCTAACATATCGGTTAACAGTGTAAACAATTAAAGTTACACCGGTAGTCGATATAATCATATGTGTGTGTGAGAGTGTTTCATCAATGACAACAAGTGATTAATCCATTACAATCATAATCAAGCCAACAACATTTGCAGCATATAAGGGATTCAAAGTATATCAGATGGATGTGAAGTCAACAATTCTAAATGGAATACTGGAAGAAGAAGTATACATTGAGCAGCTAGTGTTGGCAATATTGCATTATAACAAACAATGAGAGATTGTTGGCATTTCAATAAGGATATTGAGAAGGTTGTTGATGACTATGGATATAACTGATTAAGGATAATTACTATCTTAATATTATTATTTTGTCATTGATGTCAAGAAATTGATTTTCTAATTCAGTATGATGTTTCCATATCTTAAGTAGTATGATTTGATGAGTATAAAGATGTCGGTAAAAGAAACAGAAAGAATATGATGAATAAGGGGATAAGTTATTCAATGGGCAACTATTACCGAGTTAGACAATGATGAGATCATGATGTTTAGATTGTTTTGATATCCTACATATGCTATTGTTTGAAAGGTTAATACTATACTATGTTACCGAGCAAAGAACCTAGTCGGTAAACCCTAAGGTTATTGCTATCGGTTAATGAAGGCAGAATGTCTACCGAGTGAAGTTTAGTATTTATCGAGTTACAATCGAGCTATAACAAAATGCATTAAATGTTTACATGTGATATTTAATGAAGGAAGCTGATGAGCTGGAGCGGATTAAATGATTGGTAAGCCGTGTATGAAGATTGTTAAAGAATCTATGGTAAAGAAAGATTGGCAAGAAGATCTACAACTCAGATTGAACCACAATACCCTAACACAAGTTCCAAGGTGAAAATGCAAGTTCCAAGGCGGGGTAAAATGTTTTCAGATCGAAGGATACATTGAACCTGGACAAGATTGAAGATCTGATGGCTATGATTGATCATGGGAAATGTGATCAAGGAGATTAAGGGGTTGGAATATTGTTTATAAATAAGAAACTGTTGATAAACAATGCATGCGGGCAAGTGTATGCACAGGGATGCTACATAGTGATTACCGAGCACAAAAGCTTGAAGACCTATTTTCATAACAGAGTATAGAGCCCAACAGAGGGACAAGATAAGTCCTATGAATTGATTGTATTGAGTAAATAAGAATCTGCTTAAGCATTTTTAGATGTGAAGTTGCAGACATATTTTTATTACTATTATTTTGAGAAGTAGCAGAAAATCTCTTAACCAAGTGGACTTAACAGTCTTATTTGTAAAATCCTCTAGCAAGGTGACATTCTTATTGAGTGTTTGAAATCCTTTAACAAGGTCACTTCTAACAAGGTGAAGATCCTAACAGATCTGAGGGAAATCCCTTAACTGGTCACATCTAGCAATGTGTTTGTAATCTTTAACAGGATTTTCTTTTAACCGAGCATACTCTAGAAGAGTATATTTCTTAGTGGGTCCGAAATCCCATAGTGGTTTTTCCCTATTTGGGTTTCCATGTTAAATCTGGTGTTATATGTTTTGTGATCTTATCTATTTATGGGTCTGCATGCATTACTGTTTTCTGATAAGGTTACCGAGGTTGAATCTGTTGTTTTTATTAAAGATTAAGTTTGAATGATTCACCCCCCCCTCTCATATTGTTAGCTTGGCATCTATACTAATCATATTTAGTATCAGTACTATCAGCTAGATAGTTATGCTTTGATTGATGCAAAGGATATGGTGTGTAAACTGCACAAGACATTATATGGTTTGAAGCAAGCACCAAGAGCATGGTATGAAAGACTACATTCGCACCTGATGAAGATAGGTTTTTAGAGAACTAGTGAAGACAACAATATATATCTCAAATCTGAAGGAGATAAGATATTGGTTAGTGAAGTGTTTGTAGATGATATCATATTTGGAGGCAATGATGACATGAGTGATGACTTCGCAAATGAGATGAAAAGTGAATTTGAAATGTCTCTAGTAGGAGAGATAAAATTATTCATAGGTTTGCAAATTCATCAAATGAAGAGTGGTATTTTTATCACACAGTCTAAGTATGTGAAAGAGGTATTGAAGACATTTGGAATGAGTGGTTGTAAACCAGTTGGGACACTAATGGTTACAGGTTGTCAACTGTCTAAGGAGGATGATGCCACATCTGTTGGTGAAAAGGAGTACAAATCAATGATAGGTAAACTTCATTATGTTGTTCACAATAGACTGGATATTGCTCATGCAGTTGCTTTAGTTGCCAGATTTTAGAAGAATCCAAAGGAGACACACTTGATAGCAACTAAAAGGATATTCAGATATTTGAAAGGTACTATTGACTATGGATTATGGTATCCATATGCAGGTAATTTTGATTTGAAGGTTTATACAGGTGCAGCCTTGGTAAGTAATGTTGATGATAGGAAGATCACAACTGGTGGTGCATTCTTTCTTGGAGGAAGACTTATATCTTGGAGCAGCAAGAAGCAGAGTTGTAAATCATAGTCCACTGCTGAAGCTAAATATGTTGTAGTGTATATGAATTGTACCTAGACAATCTAGATGAAACACATTCTGGAAGGATTCAAGCTGAAGATTACATAACCAATAAAGATTTTATGTGGCAACACCAGTGAAATAAATATTTCAAAGAACCCGATGTTGCATGCTGGAACCAAGCATATTGAGCTGAAATATCATTTATTGAGAGAGAAAGTGCAGAGTAAAGATGTGTTACTGGAGCATGTATCTACTAAGGAGCAGCTAGCAAATATCTTTACTAAACCTCTACCTAAGAGTACTTTTGAGTATCTTAGAGGTCAGCTAGGGGTTGTTCCCCTACATGAGGTCAATTGAGCAAATATGGAATACATTAGTCCCATAGCTAATTAAAGAATCTTGAAGAAGGATTGGTGTAGAGTGGAGTTATTCCATAGGGGGAGCATCAAGTTGCAGATTATTGATATAGAATAGTGAAGTATGACATTGCATGTTTTACTTTCACATTGGCATTGTTGTCAAAGGGGGAGAAGAACTATATGATTATGGACAGAAGAATTTTATGATTGATAGAGAAAAGATCTATAGCCAGTTACCAGTTGAAGACATAGAGACTCAGATGAAGGAAAGTACATGGTAAAATCTAAACCAAGATTCCTATACCTGTGTATTTGCATTGCTCTCAATCATCACAATCAAGGGTATTGATACTTGTATTGCCATCAATGCCAAAGGGGGAGATTATTGGCATTTGCATGAAGATTGCATTGATGAACTAATTGTGTTGTCATTGATGTCAATTATAACTGGTAATGATATTGTTATGATGTTGTTTTGCAACTAGTAGGTGAGCTAGTGAAGGAAACCGATATTACTTGAGAAGTAGTGAGATCATCCGGTAACCCTACATGTTGATGTGCTAAACCCTAACCAATGGAGCTTGGTGAATCGGTTGTATTTTGTGGGTATTCATCCCCACCGTCATCCCATTGGGTTTCTACGTCAAAATCATTGTGTCAAGTGGTGAATATTTTTGTGGTTATGTTTGCTATGGTTAATTTGCTTAACTGCTAAATCCACTTAGATATGATAAGATGACTGATAGTAATCTGAAATGTGCTTTTACTATTGTTAGTAAAGTATTTGAATGTTTTTGTTAAAAGGTTTTGAGAGTTTTAGAGCTATTATACTGTTATTATGTTATGACAGTCAATCGGTATACTTGACAGTGATATTGCAATTTGTAGTTCAGTGTTTGAACTAGTTAGTTCTAAGATAGACTTGTGAGATTGTTATTGAGGTTGGTAAAAGATTAGTCAGTTTTCCATCTATTGATTCACCCCTTCTCCCCCTCTTAGTATTTGTTTGGAGCCTTATTTGATTCATCATACCATCAAAAACTTAGTAAATTGAATGGGTAGAATAATTGGTATGTTACAAAGTTAATGGAGGAACTATCACGAACATAGGTATTTATCTAGGATGTGCATATGGTGAGAATATTGTCTTAATCCTAATTGAAAATATCTATAATGCATAGCTCTCTCAAATCGATATCCTAAGATGTCTAGACCTACACTTGAAATTCAGGACCGGATTCATAAGTTATCAAAGGGCATATAAAATGAAAGAGAAGCTATGAGTTCCCATTTGATGCATCACACTCTAAATGACCTATTGAATTTCTCATTGAATCAAATGCAAGGAAATGGAAGAAATCCTTATTATAGCTGAGGAGACACCATAAGGCTCCACCTTTCCAAATTACCAAGGTAAGTCGACCAAACCTCTTCCTTTTTGATGAAATTCTCTAGCACAAAATCTTCAATGAATGCTATGAGTAAAACAATGTTAGATGGCCTATTATGTTGATTGATATATTATGATATCCTGTAATTTCTTTACCTTTAATATACCATCATATGCTTTCACAACATTGTATATGAAATATATCTCCATCATAAAAATAAGACTTAAATTTAAACAAACCCAATTTTATTTAATTATTTCCATTTCAAATACGATTTCCAATTCAAGTGGTTTATATTACTTTTTAACATTCATATTGCCTAAATGCACCTCATGAAACCTTACATAATTTTTTTTGTCATAATAAAGTGATAGTATACATCTATGTTGATTTTTTTTGAAATTTTTTTTCACAAATGAAATGTCTATATTCTTAGATTATATTGTTGATTATTAAAAAATTTTCTTCAAAATTATTACAATAAAACTCTTTATTACTATATATGAATATTATATACTTTCAAATTTGATATCTCTCTCTACACACACATATATATTGATTTTTTTTGAAAATATTGTTTGACAAATGAAATGTCTATATTCTTAGATTTGGATATTATCTCATTTTCATTATTAAAAATTTTGCTTCAAATTCATTTCAATAATTTAACTATTTATTAATATTTATGAATATTATATACTTTCAAATTTTGTCTGCATACATATATGTTGATTTAAAAAAAAAAAATTGTTTGACAAATGAAATGCATATATTCTTAGATTAGAATATTATCTCATTTTCATTATTAAAACTTTTGCTTCAATTTCATTACAATAAATAATTTTTTTGATGAATAGAGCATTACCATTAATAATTTAAAAGTACACTATTCACAAAAAAGGTTGGAGAATAAAAAATCACTCCACAAGAGTCACTTGGCTTGAGCTTGGAAAACTAGCTACAAAGGAAAATAATCAGCCATCAAGCAACTAATGTAGCCCGCAAAAGGTGGTAGATCATGATCATCCTTCGGACCCCATACATTAGCGAGTTCAGGAGCAGGGTTTCATATTCAATCGTAGTCTCCTTCCTAGCCAGGGAGATGGTGAGAGAAAGTCAGGGGAACCCTTTAGATGAGATGGGCCACCTAGAATCTGCATCGGAAGTTGGCAAGCTAGAACCACCAGGAGGTGCAAAAGTAGCTCCACCCATAAGCCACCCAGAAGTAGGAGCACCCTACGGAGGAGAAGCCAAGCGGTGATGTGAAACATCTCTTTCCCCACCAAACTGGTAGCAGGGGGCCAGGGAACAAGGAGTGCACGAGTGGCGGGCAGAAGAACTATGATCATGTCGCCTGCCTTGGGATGAAGAACGGTCACTAAAAATAGAAGGGTCCAATGGGATTTTGGAAACTATATAAGGGGCATTACCCTAGTAGTCTAGAAGCACTTGCAAGTGGGTCACCTCAAGCACCACTTTATTTGCTTGAACTTGAATCTACAACATTACATTATTACATATACATGCTTTAGCATAAAGAGAAACATTTCTAGAGAGTTGTGAGGAAATAAGGCATCATTTCTAACTTTCTATAGAGTGAAGAGAATTTCCATCTTGAAAGCATGCCATATCTGCATGAATTTGAAGGAAACCTAGGAGAATCTCCTAGCAAAACCATATGCTAGGAAAAAGGTTTAGGCCGAATGAAATCATGAATCCAAACCCATAATTGTTGGGCTTTTCTGTAATACCAAAGTAGATGTATGAAAGTTTTGGGTTACCCACAAAAAAGGACATCGAGGATCTTGCACCCCTAGATGCCTGAGATGAGAACCTAAGGGAAAGCCTTGGAAAAGAATACAGTGGGTGAAATGGGCCACTTTGGGTTCAGAAATGTCAGTCCAAATAACGTGAAATCTGTGTTGCCATGTGGCTTGAGAAGATTGAAAATGCCACCAAAGATTCAAAGAAGGAACCATTGGAAAATGATGCATGAGCCAATGGTAACCCAATTTGGGCATGTAATTACATAAAGGGGTGTTGGGAAACCAATGCCAATCTTTCCACCAAGGCCTAACAAGATGAATGTGAAGTTTGTGTAGCATATTCAAAGGTAGAGCTAACACAATAAGATAAAATGTCTTTCAATTTGGTCAGCTGAGACGGAACTGGACTTGTAAGTCCTCCCAAGTGTGAAGATTCATAATAGATCGAGAAAAAAGGTCACGTGGAGTGCAAATGCCATGCTTATGAAAGTGTAGAGCATGAACTCTAGGATTACGCATCAGGGGAATCCCCTGAACTTGTATGAGTGGTAACCACCAAATATTATGCTGGTTAAAAGAGAGGCCATCTCAAAAACTAGCCCCATCCCAAAAGCCACAGCTTGATAGCCTTCCAAGCTTGACATATTCTTTTAGCAACAAAAGTCCGTTAAATTTGCACAACATCTTTCATCACCAAAAGGGTATGAAAACCAGTGCCCTTCCAAGCAGGCTTGTTGATATGATGGCTAGAATAAATGTAGTGTTTGAGAAGAATTTTTCAGGCATCATTACCAAATAGGGCTCTAATAACCCATTTGGCACACAAGGCAAGACCTTGCTTTTGAGTTGAAAGAAGACCTAGTCCTCCAAAGTCCCTAGGGAGGCAACAATATTCCTAGGCAACTCTGTGAAAGTCACTATTGTCAACCCTAGAGGCCCACAAAAAGTCACGTAGAATATTTTCAAGCTTGTTGTAAGAAGCTTTAAATGAGGCCCAATAAGAAGAATAAAAAATATGAGTAGCAGAAAGAACCTTAGAACAAATCTAGAATTTACTAGCCAAAGAGAGAGGCTTGGTAATCCAGTAAGAAAGATTTTTCTCAATTTTAACCAAGACAACATTCTAGAGATCAACATCAGAAACCTTGGAATGCAAAGGGAATACCCAAAAATTGAAATATTTTCTCATGCTGGATCCACTTCCACCCATACTGGAGAATATGGGTGGGGGAGGAAGAAAAGATTGCCGATAACATTGGGTCTTGTGCCATTGAACTACTGACCTAGAAGCCAAACAAAAAGTGTCAAGGTAATGAAGAGTTGCCTGAATGTTGTTTTCTTGTTCAATAAAATTAAGAAAGGAATCATCCGCAAAGTGGCCATTGACAAATTGAGAAGGTGACCCAGGCAAGGAAATTCCCTTAATGCGACTGGCCAAGATAGCAAAAGCCAATGCAAGTAGCCAAAACCTTCAACAGTAAGAACATACAAAGAAGGAGCTAAAAGACAACCCTGGCGTATGGATTTGAATAATCCAAAGGCATCAAATTGGTGCCCATTAATAGTGATGCAAGCGAAAGCATCCCCAAAAAGCATACGCATAGACTGATGAATCGAGGTCCAAACCTTAAGGCATTGAGCATTGCTAAGATGAAGGGCCACTCAATGCGATCATAGGCCTTAGCCAAATCAATTTTAACAAAAATGATGTTATCTTTGGAGCACCTTGCCCATTCCATGTCTTCCTAGATGATAATAATATTGTCCAAGATGAATCTAGACTTGATAAAACTAGTTTGCTCTAGGCTAACAATCTTTGGAAGATGCCTAATCTTGAGAGGAAGGTCTTTGGCAATGATCTTGTAAGAAACATTAAGGAAAGTAATGGGCTGCCAATTGTAGATATCTTCAGGATCCCCATTCTTAGGTATGAATATAATATTCCCTTTTGTTAATAATTTGACCCAAAGATTGAGAATGGAAAGCTTTGAGATAAACCTTATATAGTTCAGAACTAACACAATGCCAAAGAGCCTTGTAAAACTCACAAGGGAAGCCATCGCAACCAGGGGCTTTGTCATCTGCCATAGAAAAGACAGCTTCCTTGAGATCCTCAAGGGTAAGTTGTTGATCACAAAAGGCCTTCTGAGAAATAGAAAGCTAGGAAGGAATAACATCAAGACATTCCTTTAGAGCTTGTTCATGTATAGGGGAATTTTCCTATGCTGTGAAAACCTTCTCATAATGTTTGACAAAATCTTGAAGAATATCTGAAAGCTCAGAGAGCACCAAATGACCCTCTTTGATGTTTTTGATACAAGGGGAAGAGTGTCATGCTCTAAGAGCCAAAAAAAACTCTTTGGAGGTGTAATCTCCAACTTTGAGCCAATGAAGATGGGCTTTAATCTGAGCTCCTTTGGTAGCATAGTTATCAACAATCTATTTTTGATGGTGGAGTTGGGCAATCTAAACCTGCAAAGCAAGGCTAAACAGGTTACTAGCCAAAGCCTCAATGACAGAATGCAAATCCCTAGTGGTCAACTCATAGGACTGTTAATGGTACATAGCCAACTGCCTACCATAAATGTGGAGAAATTGCATTGTGTGTTGGATGGCATCATTCCACCACGTAATCCAACCAGTGAATTGAATAAGATGGCTTTCAAGATTCTACACTCTTTAGATATGAGCCAACATGGGTGGATGAATCAACAAAGAAGTGCATTTTAGAGGTTCATACATGACTCAGTTGCCACTCAATGGGATAATGCTCTAACAAAGTGACCTCAGCAAGTGGAAGAACTAATAAATATTGATTTTCTAAAAAAGAGAAAAAATATTGCGTCGAGATCATGGCACGATGAATGAATTTAAAAACTTTGTTCAGGCCAGCCTTGTAATAACACCAAGTGTGTCAAACACCATGAGGATGGCAGTGGTTAGTGTTGGGGTCGAAAAGACCCAATTTATTGTGCATTTAAAACCAGGCTTCCCGTGCACCAGTCGTCCATCAAAAAGGAAAAACACCTTCTTTGTCAGAGGCCACTTAAACCATATTAAAATCCCCACACATAGCCCAAGTAGTAGGTGGCAAGGAATCAACTATCCACTACTACAAGTGTGATCTTTCAAAAACATCATTTGGAGCATAAACATTAATGATCCCAAAAGAATGATTGTCAACTGACAAGAGGACACACACCACTCTTTGAGTGGGATCCGACCCATGAGCCACAATAGAAGAATTCCAACGTGGCAAGGTGAGAGTGATAACACCTCGACCAACTTCATGTCCTGTAGCAAAAACTAGGCCATTTGGCCATATCACACGACATGCAACAAAAAGCATGAAGCCTGCAATTTTAATCTCCTGAAGACAAAAACATCGATACCAAGATATTTTTGTCTAGTAACCCACACAAAATACTTCCTGGCGAGGTTAGTTAGACCTCAGACATTCCATGACATAAAATTCATCATTCAAAATCATGCATGCTATCCTTGTCCACAAGAGAGGAGAATTGGCTAAAAGCTAGGGTAAGAATCACTTAGAATTACCCTATGTTTTTTTGGAATTTCATCACCACCCACCTCTCACCCAGAAGTGCTGCAAGAGTGGATCAATGTGGATGGTTGAGAAGTGATAGCTAAAGTGGCTTGAGGGGCCTAGATCCACATAGAGCGGGAAACACCCTTAGCCAAATTTGTCCCCTGATCATAAGGGTTGGAAACCTCAGGCAGTGTTTTTGATTGCGATTGAGCTGGTTCCTATACTAGTGGTTGTGAAGCAACAACATTATCTTATTTTGAAGCAAAATCCATGGTGTGCTTGCCTTTATGAACCATAATTCTCCAACCCTCTTCGTTTTAAGAACCCTTTGAAGAACGGGGAGGAGCAACCTTCTTAGAAGGTTGTTTTGGCTTAGGAATAGCGAGCGGACAATCTTTAATCTTATGATTAGTGGATTGGCACCAATAACATGTGCTAGGTAAATTCAAATAAAACACTTACTAGGAGAAACATTGACCACCAACTTGAATAGCAATGGTCTCTTTAAGGTCATGCGACAAATCAACTTAAACACAAACCCTTTTTTGAGGATGAGCATGAAAAAATGGTTTCATTCCATGTAGACCACCTTGCCAAGAGTTTGGGCAATAGTTTGTAGGAATGACTAACAAGGTAAGGGAAGACCAGGAAACTCAACTCAGACGGGGACCTTAAGTTTTTACTCATCAAAGACTATAAAGTCTCGTGACCAAGGCTAAAAAACAAGCAAGGATGACCAGACATACCAAGGCCCATTCTTGAGGATACCCTCAAGATGGAATGGGTTGGAAAAATGGAACAAAATTATCATTTTGTGAGATTCTAGATGCCATCAAGCTAGACCCCATGAGGGGCTCATGGGCCCAAGCTTTGGTAACCCAATCATGCAACATGCTTTCAAGAGGAATCCTCTCCACAAAATATCCTATCAAAGTATACTTTTCAAGCCAATCACATGCACTATCAAAATCTTGCAATGACAAAACAACATCAAGGGTATCAAAAATTTTACCTCATGAAAAAATTTCAGGACAAAACTTCTGAGGCTGCTTGTTCGGAGGTGCCATGATCTCTCGATGCTAAAACACCAACACTAGCATCAACTGCTGAATTGAGGTTGTCTGGAGCCATATTAAGGCCTAAACTCTTGTAGTAAATGCAATATGACGAATAAAAATGCAAGGCTTCAAACAAACAATATAGTGATACAAACAAACAACCAAACCCTAGCAGAGCTCATTCCCACTTTCCATCACAATAAATACTTTGAATAAATATTTTACATAAATTTTGTAAAATATTAATATGCTAGTTATTTGTAATTTGATAAAAAGACATAAATAATTAAAATAAATTCTCCACAATGCCACACCTTAACCAACACAATGAGCCCCAATTTTAACCTTAATTCTAATTAACAATATATGATATTTTTTTAAATATATATATAAACAAGTGCCACTTAGTGGCTAGTTCTTGTCATATTATAGTAATAGTAATAAATTTAATTTAATAAGTATGTTTTGAGAATATTTTGATTTAAGAATATGTATGATTGTTTGAAGTAGCTGCTTGGTATTGTATTTGTAAATTGTGCTAAGGTGAGATAATAAGGTTGATATTGTATATTTTGAATTAAAAATAGTTAATACAATTTAAATTGTAATTGTCAGTTTTAAATTGATTTTATAAGGTGTATAATTTTAAAATTATAATTTTAATTAGATTGAAAATTATAATTATAATTAAACTAGTTTATTATAATAATATATTATTGAGAAGGATGTTGCGTTTGTTAGATTGAGTCTATTATTTTTTATATGAGTAAGTCAAATATATTCCTGAATTACTACATTGTTGATTATAAAATTAAAATAAATTAAAATAACAAAAACTTAAAAAGTGATAAGTTAATGGAATAAAATATATTAAAAATATTTATTAAAAAATATATACAATAAAATGATTTTAAATAAATTTAACATGAGTAGTTTAGTGAAAAAATATATTGTGCAAGGTTTTTTATGCTTTTTATGTTTGTTTATCATTTCACTGTTGTAGTAATATGATGAAACTATGTTTACAAGAAATTTAATACAAAATAAAGATAAATATTACTATTCTTATATATATTTTTTAATTATTATATTATTAATATATTATAATTATATTGTAATATTATTGTATAAAATTTTATATATGTATCATTGTTATGTTGTTTAATATTGTAATAGAAGTAATAAATGCAATAAGATAAGTATATATAAAATAAAAATAAAAATTGTCAATGTAATTGTAACTTTGAATTATATACATTCTAGGTTAAAATTATATGTATTGTCATTTGATTTTGATTTTGATTTTAAGCAATGATGTTGTATTAAAAAGTGTAAGATGCATTGTAATATTATTCAATTATATTCCAAACATTGAACAAAATTATATTTGTGCGTAAACCTAATTCAAGAATGTATTTGTGTCTACATCAAAAATGTTTGTGAAAAAACAATTGAATAATAACTAGTTAATGAAAATTAGATGCAATAAAATAAACTATTGATTGATTGATTATTTTATATATATATATATATATATATATATGATATTAAAAAAGGGTTTACCATCATGATTTTTTTTCATGAACGTTGCAACTTCTTTTGTTATTAAGAGCTAATACAAAAGTTTTAAAAGTTTTATGCTATCTATAAAGGTTTAGCAGAATCAGCACTGAAGAATAGGAAAACTATCTATAACCGTCAACCCAATGGACCGAACGAACCACCCTAGAGAATAGGGAGAATGACAAGGATTTTGTGTCTAACTGCTCCGCAGAATAGAAACTTTCCCACAAAAAATCTTAGTGGTTAAAAAAGTTCTAAAGCAATGGCTTATGTTGTTTTAAGCTAGGTAGGTTATGTTAATGCCCACCGCATCAGAAATCCAGCCTTTTTATGGCATGGAGTATGGAAGAAAGGAAAGGCCTATCCAGATGTGAAGATGAATGCATAGAAGTTAATTTGATTGCAGAAGAGGTTCCCTATTTGAACTGTGGCAGATGGCCTTTTACTGACTTGGGGACCTCTTTCCACCATAAAGAAGGCCTTATCAAGACCGAGCATACAAAAGCCTTGGAGCCAAGTGTATTCCTGCACCTCTGATTCACCATTTGTCATTGATTCATCACTATAAAAAGAGCCTGCACTTCCTGTATCTCTGATTCTCAATTAAATTATCCAGAACAATATATCTGATCAGGTATAGTTGAGTTATAGATAAAAACCCAGAGAAAAAAAGTTAGAGATTAGGTGAGTGCAAATATGAGTGTCTCTGAGGAAGGAGTTCATGCTTTTGGGTGTTCTGGTGTTGTTGGAGGTGATATTGAGATGTCTTCTGTTCACAGAGTTAGTATCAGGCCTCCAGAAAGGATGCTGAAATCTGTTAGGGACTCTTTAAAAGAGACCCTTTTCCCTGATGATCCCTTCAAACAGTTTAAGAACCAGCCTGCCAAAAGAAAGTTTTTGCTGGGAGTTCGATATTTTTTTCCAATTCTTGAATGGGCCCCCAGATATTCCCTGAAGCTTTTCAGGTCGGATCTTATCTCTGGTATAACCATAGCCAGCCTTGCAATACCACAGGCAAGGCAACTAACTCCATGCCCATTTCAGATTAAAGTGCTTTGATTGTAGTTGTTTAATAGAAATTTGTTTAAAATAGATGTATACTTGGTTGAAATCAATATAAGTTCTGTGAAATATATAATGGGTCTTGCAGGGTATAAGTTATGCAAAGCTAGCCAATCTTCCTCCTATCGTTGGGCTCTGTGAGTAGGCTTTTGATTATCCTTTACTATGGTTGAGTTACACTCTGCTTCTTTTAATCTGTTACAGATGTTTCAGTGTTGTTAGGGAGTTTCGTTACTGGGCCAGATACGTGGCTGGTGGAAATTAAGTAGTTTGTTGCAATGTGCCATTTTTTATTTATTTTGGTTTGTTAAATGACTCTGTCATAGAGATTATTTATAAAGGATTCTTCTTTGCCATGCATGGATGCTGGAATTGGAATTTTCTATGCAGGTATAAAAGAGTCTTTGACAAAGACAGTTTATTTGTATTTAATAATTAGAGTAAAAATTAGAATATAATCAAATTAATTTTATTTTTTAATTTAATTATTAAATATAAGTAAACTGTCTTATCAAGATCCATAGATGTCTGATTAATTTTGAAATAATATAATTATTAAATACAAATAAACTATCTTATCAAAACTCATAAATGATTGGTTAATTTTGAAATAATATAAAAAAATACTAAAATGTTACATGAAACTTTCCTCACTTATCTTTTTTGTTTCACTTTTTCACATATACCATATGGTTTTACCTTCTTGATATGGTTTTTACAAGTATATCATGGAATTACATAGGATTTACAGTTTTATGAATTACATGGTGTGACTGTAAATTCTAATGCCTAGATAATGGGTATTTATATTTATGCAGATTCTTGCTTTGTTCCACCATTGATATATGCAGTTTTTGGGAGCTCAAGGGACATTGCATTGGGAACAGTGGCCATTGCATCAATTATTTTAGGCTCATCACTTTCCAAGGTGGTCTCCCCAACAGAAGACCCAGAGCTTTATTTCCACTTGGCCTTGACTACAACCTTGTTTGCTGGAATTTTCGAAGCAGGCATGGGCATTTTCAGGTTGTTATAGCTGTCTAATATTTTGCAATAATGCCACCTTCAAATCATTTCTGTCTCTTTACTTGATTCTGTCTTCTTATGTAAACCGATAGCATGTATGACAGTGCACCCAGTATGCTGGATTGACACTGCCCATTTCATTGGCTAGGACATTTACAGTACACTTTTAAGAGTATAATTCAATGGGCTGAACAGGCTGAACAGTCTGAACAGTTTATCTAATTTCCGAGATATCTGATTTGTGACCAGAGAATTGCATTTAGTGATACTTAAATCTATTTTAATAATGCCACCTTCAAATAATTTCTGTCTCTGTACTTGATTCTGTCTTTTTATGTAAACTGATAGCATGTATGACAGTGCACCCAGTATGCTGGATTGACACTTCCCATTTCATTGGCTAGGACAGTACACTTTTAAGAGTATAATTCAATGGGCTGAACAGTTTCTCTAATTTCCGAGAAATCTGAGTTGTGACCAGAAAATTGCATTGACTGAATGCTTAAAACTATTTTAATATTGTCTAGGCAAGCTATAAGCAGTTGGGTTCAAACCCAGTTGCTGGGTTTGTTCTCTTAGGTGTGTGTTACATGGTTTCTGGTTGTTTTGCAGGTTGGGATTCATCATAGACTTTCTGTCACATCCAACTATAGTAGGTTTTATGGGTGGAACTGCTACAGTTGTATCTCTTCAACAGCTAAAAGGTGTTCTTGGGCTCAAGAATTTTACTAAAGAGACAGACATAGTGTCTGTTATGCGTTCAATATGGGGACAAACTGACAAGGCAAGTTTTTGTGCAATAAACAAGGAAAAAATGATTATTTTGGGGGCAAAGTACGTTACTAACTTCTTTTATTGTCGTGATGTATTCACATGCAGTGGCAATGGGAGACCATAGTGCTTGGAATAATATTTCTCTGCTTTTTACTCGTCGCTCGTTACATTGTCAGTACCGTAATACAGCTTTCTGATTTCTTTTTCTTTTTCTGTTTGCATTATTGACTAAAGTTTGATTTGTGTTACTTGCTTTTCTTTAATTGTGGGATCTGACAGAGTAAGAGGAGAAGCAGACTATTCTGGATTTCTGCACTTGCTCCTCTAACATGTGTAATTGTTGGCACCTTGGTGGCCTTTGCTACACATGCTGAGAAAAGGGGTGTTGACATTGTATGTGCTGACATGACCTATTAGTCTGTTGTATTCTCTTCATTGTACAAAACTCAAGGCTATGATGTGGCTTAAATATTGCCATTTTTAGTTCAATAGTGAGAGTATAGTTCTGATGGTTTGGTTCAATTTTGCATCTGATTTTATGATTTTTTAATATATCTATTACACCTAACGTTTGAGTCTGATTTGAACAGGTTGGTCACTTGAAAAGTGGCTTAAACCCAGTGACTATCAGTGACTTTGTCTTTGATGGAAAATATCTGAAGACTGTAGTACAAACAGCACTGATAAGTGGGCTTGTCACACTCAGTGTAAGCGTTACTCCTCTGTACTTGTTGTTACTTATAATTGATTCATTTGTCTACACTTAAGGCTGATCTGAGTGACATAAAAACAGGAAGGAATAGCAATTGGTAGAAGTTTCGGATTGATTAATAACTACCATATTGATGGCAATAAAGAGATGATTGCCATTGGCATGATGAACATTATAGGTCCCTGTTTCTCTTGTTACCTCACAACGGGTAAGTCTCTTTGCTTCTTGTTTGGTTGAGCTACTAAGAAGTTAGGATTTGAATTTATTATGGCACTAAAGTTTTGTATTTTAGTACTGAATGAGACTTAGATTACGATGCATGAGCTTTGTGCAGGTGTCTTTTCAAGGTCAGCTGTGAACTTCAATGCTGGCTGCAAGACAGTAGTATCAAACATTGTGATGGCCATTGGAGTGATGTTAACTCTTCTCTTCTTGACTCCGCTCTTTCACTACACTCCCCTTGTAGTCCTGTCATCCATTATAATCTCAGCCATGCTTGGGTTAATTGATATAGCAGGAGCTTATCATCTCTGGCAGGTGGACAAAATTGATTTCTTAGTCTGCATGGGAGCTTTTTTTGGAGTGGTCTTTGGAGATATTGAAATTGGTCTTATCACAGCGGTATGTTGATAATATTTATTATTTCTTTGCTGGGGACCTATGAAAAATGAAGTATACATTTGTTTCCACATGGATGTTTTGGACTTTGAAGAAAACTGATGAAATAATTAATGAGGTGCTCGCTTTACTCAATAAGGCTTAAATCCTTCCACTGCAGGTGGTCATTTCTATCTTGAGATTGATACTGAACGTTTCAAGGCCTCGTACTGTAGCTCTTGGAAATATCCCGAACACCACAATATACAGAGATACTGAGCAGTATACAGATGCCACAAGGGTTCCAGGAATTATCATTCTACGCATTGATTCTCCAATATATTTTGCCAACTCAAACTACTTGAGAGAAAGGTAAGTTACCTATTAATTAATCGAACATTATAAGTATCATCTTAAAGAATTAATTTGCTTAAATACTTTTTTGAATTATTCACAGTGATCAGTTTTTCACTGGTAAATAAAACATTTCACTTGCTCGTACACATTTCAATTTTCAAACATTGTATTTATAGATCAAATGGCCATTTCACACATAGTTAAATGCCATAATCTGCTATCGAACACAGGCTAATGAGATGGATAGAGGATGAAAAGGATCTTCGGGTTAATGAAGATATATTACACTATGTTATTCTGGATATGTCCTGTAAGTTGAGAAAGGCCACCCATTTCTTTTACTTGCAGAAATTTCTTTATTTGTAATCATCCCATGAAAAGGCTTTGATGTGCAGAGGAATCAATTGCAGTAATTTGATATTTAGTGTCATGTGGGTCAGATTTAAACATCATATTTTAAGTTTTGATTTGTTTAGATGGTTCATATGAAATTACATTTTTCAATAAGATTCTCGTATTAATCTAATTTTCGATGAACCATCTAAACAAATCAAAATTTAAAATGTATTATTTAAACCAAACCATATCATCCATTTATCCTAAAATTCAAATAAACCTATGCACTCTGTTTTCATTCATGAAGCTGTGCCCAACATTGACACCAGTGGAATAAGAATGTTGCAAGAGCTTAAGAAGAACCTTGATAACAAACATCTTCAGGTAACTAGAGATTATGATTCCTTTTGTTAAATTTAATTTTCAATTTATATATCAATTGTACTAGGTTAATGGAATTACATGAGGAACATATTCTTTATTTGAAAGTTGGTAAATAAAAAAACAAATTATACTTAAAAGTTAGAATACTTGAAGGAGAAATCTATCTATATAAAATCATAATTTACTAAGTTGAGCTTATATGGGTTTCAGCTAGCATTGGCCAACCCTGGTGTGGGTTTGATGGAAAAATTCATCAAGGCAAAGTTCACTGAATTTCTGGGACAAAACTGGTTGTTTCTCACAATTTCTGAGGGTGTGACAATCTGCAATTCCTTTATAAATGATTGTAAATCGGATATCGATGATAATAACGAGGGCGGTGACAAAGATGAATTAAATGTCCATTACACGGCAGCAAGGTGAGTGGTGAAGCTTAATCTATATGCTCAAGAAATATTATTTGAGAGTTCTTAGTTTTTCTTTGTCTATTTGAAGACAAGAAAGAAAGCCAGTTGAGATAACAAGGCACTCCAAAGCATGGCATTCAATTTCCATCACACTTACCAGAAGCTCAGAAAATTTGCAATGTCACTGTCATATAAAAATGCCTAGCTGGTTTTAAGAGTTAGAGAAGGCTTATAACTTCAAAGATGCCCGGTCTTTTTGTTTCATAATCTATATTCTTGGGAATCAAATGGAAGAAATCCAGTTTGTTCAACTCAATGCACCAAATTGTGTCTCATTTCATCAAAAATGATACCATTTTAGGCGATGACAGTAAATGATTTTTGGTTGTACGCTCATGTTTATTTTGATGCCTTTGAATTATGCTATTTCATAGATTAAGTGAATTATGTGTATCATGAGTCATGTGAAGCACTAAAAACATTCTTAAGGAAAGATGAGATAGATCTTGTAATCTATTATGAACCAACTTAAAAAAGTAAAGTATCATGCATATCTTCATAACGAAGAAATTAAGTAACTCAAATCTCAATATCCATCAAATCAAGTGACCTTGGGTAGTTCTTTAATAATATTTTTATCATCGTAATGATGAACCAACCGTCAATGGAAAAAGAGTCACTAAGGACATGCAAAGAAGACTCAACATCATTAGGGATAACACTGTTATGAATTTCACATTATAATAATAATTTCTAAGTTCATAATAAAATATATGATTGTAAGAAGGGATGCACTTAAAGGTAGGCAAATATTATATGGCAATACAAATTATGTAAAAAAATAAACTGAATTCATTTAGAATGGATGCAAAAGTAATAATAAGTTCCACAAAATATTGAAAGTGAGATATATATTGAAACAAGGAATACATGGAGCATAATAAACCGTCATTTGACACCATCATCTATATAAATAGACATAACATCTTCAAGGATCAATGGGTTAGAATTAACATTTGTGTGCGAACACATTGAAATCATTAAAATGGGCAATGTATATCATCCATAGATATTGGTTTAGGAAAACCCATATTGAATAAAAGGATTATGGTTTGTAGGGTAAAGGATAACCTAGGGAAAAGATCTACATGGTGCAAGAATATTGGATTTGTTAGATTAGAAGGTTACATGTTCAAGAGGAAATCAAATCATAATCTTGTCTAATTTTATCTTGCAATGTGATTGAAATAAATTATGGTATTTGGAATGTTGTGAAAATGTACAACTTAAAACTAAAATTTGAGTTTGAAAATTTGAGTTTGAACTTATAATCAAAAAGTTATGATGGATATGCGTAGTGATTTCTCTACCTATAGACTAGATCAACTTGTGTTATCTAGTGCAATGTGGGAAACCTAGCACTATATTGTTGACATATGTATGACCTACTCTTTAAATATTATATCTACTTTGAATTTCCTCATGAAATTTGAAGTATAGTCAGACATGCCCCAAGATAAAGGAAATGATCCTTGGATTTATTAGTTTAATTTAGGTCACTAATAAAGAAACATGTATATGCAAATATATAGGAATAATGAATTGAAGTGATGTAGTGCTTAAGTGCATAATCTATCTTCAAATAACTTGAATCAATTTTTGAAGTGATTTTTTGCTTACTCTTTCACTTGAAAGTGACTTGAGAGATATCCTTAAATACATTTTCATAGTTACTAATTTAATTAATTTGACATATGATCCTTGCAAGATACAAATACTTTGTTAAATGAACAAATTCTAGGCATGTAAACCGTTTTAGTTTGGAGGAATAGGTCATATCATGTGGCCTAGGCTGTGCTATGTGGTTTAGTCGAAGGTGGTAATAATTTTGTAGAATGTGAAATAGTAAAGGCTAGGCTATTAGAAGTGGTATAAATCAAGTTATGGACATAGAGTATGACCTAATTTAGGTTCTAAATACATAAAATAAAGTGTCATGACTATACATTTTTGACGTATAAAAATGGCATAAAATAAAGATGTAAAAGTGCAAGGCATGCACTTTAATCTTTTTCTCCCCTCTACTCTCTATGTGTGAATCTACATCAATCATGCACTTTAGAGTAAATGTGTAGTTTAAATTGTAAGCACTCATGACATACGGATGTCCTACATAAGTATGGATGGTGTCTCACTATTTTAATGTAACTTCTATGATTGATTTTTTAGCTATACTTGCATTAAGTGTTATCGCTAAAATACATCATTATCATTTGGAGGGGCAAAAGGTGTAAAATGAAAAATTGAGGAAATATGTGAAACTTGGAAAAATATTTCGCAAGCTCATAGTTTTGAAGATATTAAAGTTTTTATTTTTGAAGGGTGCAATGAAAGGTTTAAATTTAATTTCGAGGACTTTAGAACTTCCAAAATTTCCTAAAATGAGTTGTAAAAGGGAGGAACACGTGGTGATGTGTTTTTTGACATGTCATAGAGCATCTAGAATGGAGATAAGGTCAGATCTACTTTATTGGGTGGTTTTAGCCCATGGTTTTGTAATACCGTTTGATGGTTTCATATATTGTATCTCTTGTATATGAGGTGCATGAGATAGAGGTTGTGTGTGAGAGTCTTATGGCTATTGAATTAGCTTTGAGCCTCTGATTAGTGGTACTCCTGTGAAGAGCTTGCTCTACAAGTATATTGTAATCTGTTGTTGATTGTTGAATAATAGATTGAGTTGCTTTTGGAGTGTGGGGATTTTCTCCCGAAAGGGTTTTCCCCACGTAAATCACTCTATTGTTGTGTTGTGGTATTCATGATATTATATTTATTTTTGTTAAGTTTCTATAACTGTTGTAATGATTTGTAAACTTTTTGCATTACTGTCCTCTCAAGTTTAGTGTAGGAAGTTATTCCACTACTTAACTTCCTTACAGATATTTTGTCCATGGGTTATTTTTACCATGGGTTATTTTTGTCTTGGGTTATTATGACCCTAGGATATTTTGTCGTTGGGTTAGTGTATGGGCTATTGTTTCTAAGGTTATTTTGGCTAGGTTATTATGTCCAGATACCCCCAACAAGAATATATACATGTATATAACATTTAATGGTATGTTTTTTTCTTATACTTTAAGTTATATTTCATGTACATATTGGCAGGATGTTTGAGAGTGATTTCAAATCTCTAGGAATTATAGCTAGTAAGATCCTATCAACATTCTCTAACTCTATCTATCTTACTCTCTTTATCTCTCTTGAACTCTAGACCTATTTCTCTCTATCCCTCTTCCTTTGTCCTTTTTCCACCTCTCTCTATCTTAGTCTCTCATCTCTCTCCCAAGATCTAACCTCACCTCCCTAACTATTTCTCTCACCCTTCCCTCTATACTATATGTCTCCTCTCTCTCTTTACACACCTCCCCCCACTTCCTCTCTACTTCTATTTATTTAGGTCTCTCACCTATATATCTCTCCCCTCTCTAGGTTCTTTCCCACCCTCTACACCTTTCTCCTTGCCTCCCTACCCCTCTTTCTCTTTTTGTGAACTTATCTATCTCCCTAAACTATCCACCTCTCCCCTCTCTAGGTTTTTCTACCTCTCCCTTCCTCCCTCCTTAGACCTCTCTTTCTCTCTCTCTCTAGGTCATCATCTCTCCCTATCTTGTATAGGGTCTACGTAATAATGTGTATGTTATAAGGTTTAGGGTTGTGGGTTGTGGATATAGAATTTAGGGTACAAGATTGATGGTATAGATGTTAGGGTGCATAGTGTTTATGGTATTTCTTGTATTGATACTTCCCTCTATTTCTCCTTTTCCCCCCCTCTCTCTCTTCCCTCTCACCTCTCTCTCTCCTCTATAGGTCTCTCCCTCCCTTTCTTCGCCTCTCCCTCTCTATCTACCACTCCCTCCTTACCGCCATTTCTATCACTAACTCATTTAAGGTCAAGATCCAACAAAATTTTCCAACGAAAGTGAATTAATTTATTGTTTTGTCGGGCACCTTTCAATTTTATGTGAGATTTTAATTTTTTAAAATTGGTCCCCGACGTTCTTTGAAATTTCGATGAACAAGAATGTTCGTCGCTAGTTCGATGATATTCTGACAAACGCTTAAATTCAACCTATTTTCAACAGGTATATATGGTTAGTGCCACCTTAATTTATGGTCGATAGATGGGTATATAGTTTGATGCCCTAGTCGATTGTTCTAATATGTTTAATTACAGACCTATTTGATGATTCCAATTGGCACTTGAGGTTGACACAATATTGTGAGTAATCCTAACATTCCTTTACAGTCACTTGATAAGGAATTTTTATGTTGTTTTAGTCTCTGATTTGAAGGCCACTGTCAAATTGTCCCAAAAACAGTGACAATTACAGTTTGGAAGTTTTCTTTTGGGGTGAACTCACAATAATGGTTCCCACTTTTTTGCCACTTTTGACACTGAGATGTACATTTTTAAAATAATCTTCAACTTCCGAGAACTATAACTTTTAAACTATTAAAAATTTGAAGATGATGTAAATTAGTGATTTCTAGCATTTTGTTTGTAGATTCTATATACATTTGTTTCAAATTTTTTTGAAAGATTTTTTAAAAAATTTCCCATCTCTCTCGAAAAGTAGTTTTTTACAACAAACTACATTTTTTAAGAGTGATGTGCCTCCCGAAACGCATAACTTTTTTTCTATAAATGATAAAAACTCAATTCTTTCGAATTTTGGTTTGTAACATCAATATCCAGGGCTTGCATTTGGTTTTATAGTGATATGTTCAATATTTTTCATTTTATAAAGTTTTGAAATCCGACTAGTCATAATTCAAACATAGGTTTACGTTTGAACACATAACTTGTTCTATATAAATCCAAATTCAATTTTTTTTTTTTTGTTAGAAAGAAGACATCAATACCAAGGGCATAGATATTTTTCAGAATTTTTTTGAATTAGTTTCTTATTTTTCCCAATGCATTGAACAGAGAAGTTCATGTTCGGTGAAAAACCAATTTTTAATAAAATTAAAAAATCAAGAACATAATAAATTCAAAATATAACAAAATTATATTCGTTGGAAAGATTGCTTCGAGCACTACCATCTAATATTTTTGGGTTATCAAGATTATTTCATTCGTGTATTGAACCAGAGCTCCGAAGTCATTAATTCTTCAGAACTCTGAAATTTTTTGGGAGAAACTTCTAATTTTGGGGTTTCGATCGAACATGTGTTCGATCGGATTGGGTTCGCTCGAACCAAAAGCGAACCCCCATTCACTCGAACCGGCGAGTTAGATTTTGGCACGCACATTTTTGTAACTGCCATGTTCGAGCGAACCCAACAATTTTTAACTGTCGGCTTTCGTTCGAACTCGGGCCGACGCATTTTTTTTTTTTTTTCATTTGTGGAATCGTATAAATGTCCATAATTTTTTTTCGCTTTTTATCACTCAAATGATTAAAATAATTCGCATTTTTGGATGAGAGAAGATATTTGAAAATTATTTTGAAGGCAAATAATTTGAAGGTTTTTTGTAAAAGCATGGGGAACAAGAAGAGAAGGCAAAATAAGACTTCAAGGAATTATTCTCCCGAAACGGAAGAAAGATATCGAGAACAAAGAAGACAAAGATATCATGATGCAAGTATGTATTTTTAATTTTATTTCTATTTAATTTAATATGTATTACGTATCAATTAATTAGAATTCAATATTTTTTATCTAATATTTTTAATAAGATTAAAAATAATTTTGTTTTAATTGGAAAACATAATTAATTTGAGATAATACATGTGTATTTGCAAATTTCAAATTCCATCAACTTGCTTGTTGTGTAATTGCATTTTTCTCCTATATAATTAAGTTCATTTATAATAGATAAGACCTATTAAGTCATAAAATTAATAAGACCTATTATGTCATAATTTTTAGGTTCTAAATTATATATATTGAATATTTAATCTACATGTACAAGTAATTTCATGTGATAGGTCCTTTAATATCACATAATATATTTGTCTTAAGGGTAGTTAAGTATATTAATTTTGTGAAATGTTTTTTCAAATGTGGTCATATTGATTTTAATAATAAGGCCTATTAGGACTATTACATTGATTATAGTTCTTAAATGTGACATAAATTTATAACCTATTAAACATGTTGAATAATTTAGGTGAACTATTTATATTCAACTTCACGTACATGCAAAAACATTTCAGATTAGGAGGTCTATTATGCAATAATAGGTCTTAAATATACACACATGTGACAAATTATAGTCCACTTACATTATGGTCCATAACAAATTAATATGAGGTCACCTAAGTTATCGTATGCATGCATCAAAATATTTGTACTTTTAATTTTCAAAATTGGAATTTCTAATTTATCAAAATTTTATTTTATGTGTTAAATTAGTGCTCAAAATTAGAGATTGAACTTTAATCCTAACCTGAGAACAAATTGAACTTTAAACCTAAACAGGTAATTTAATTAGAGTTATAACAATAAGGTCCTAAAAGTATTTAAATTTAATAAACCAAATTGAATGGGCTAATTTTAACATGTAAAGCTTTAAGCCAAATTCACCCCTATTCTTAATCCTAATTGAATAATCTCTGATTAATTCAAGAACCTTACACAAACTCTTAAATTATGTGCAGAACGGGCAAATGAACCTGTTGAAGAACACAATATAGTTGATGAACATAGGGAGGAGATTGTCCAAGTTGAACCAATGGAGACCTTTGAAGGAGAGGGGTCAGGCTCCTTACCTCCTACCACTGATATGGATGAGCATATTGTGGATCTAGCTAAACAGGTGAAGAGAAATATTTCTTATAAAAATTTAGATCATTTACTTGAAATGGATGTGGATGAGTTGAAACGTCTTAGTGAAGAACCTAGACATACTAAAAGGAGGTCAATGAATAAAAGTGCAAAACAAATAATGTCGCATTTCAACAATCTTGATACTACACTAGAAAAAGCTCAATTGTTATCAAATGTACTTACTCATAAAGACTTAATAGATCCAATGAAATTGTTGGGTATAGATACAACAAATCAAAAGAGGAAATCTTCTCAGCTACAAAAATCTATTGTTGATAATGTTAAGAAAGGTTTGGTGAACATTGGTAAGAAATCTCGAAAACTAGATAAGACCATTTCAAGAAGAGTGATGTTGACATCTTTAGTAAATGAAAGATTGCCTCAAAAAAGACAAATCTCTTCACTATCATCTGAGTTTGGTTTTAGTAGAAGGACAATATCTAAATATGTTAAAAGGAGAAAGATTTTGGATGATACTACCTCAGAAGGGAATTGGGAAATTATGTGAAGAGCTCCTCGTTCTGATAGAATTGAAGATGTTGTTAGGAACTTTGTGACAAGTTTTTGGAATGGTAATACTCGCCCTTCATCAAATAGTAGAGATGTTATCAAGCAAAGGATTGGTCCTGATCGTTATGATCTCCATGTAAAACATTGGATAGACACAACAAAACATGAATTGTATGTATTGTTTACTAAAACAAACCCTCATATAAAGATTGGACAAACCATGTTTGAACGGTTAAGGCCATATTATGTGAAGTTAAACAAAGTTTTTGAAACTTGTTGTTGTCGTTATCACATCGAATTTGACTTGTACTATCAGGTGTTTCGAAAGATTAGAGAAGATAATGATGGTTATGAAAATGCTCCTCCTAAACGAACAAGTCCATTCATAGCATCCATCTTATGTGATAAATCAGATGATAATGCAACCGGTCAAATAAATTGCATAAGAGGAATTTGTGGAACATGCGGGGACTTGGCTAAATTGCCTTTGAGAGATGAAGATACTAACATGAGGAAGATGGTAAATTGCAAGAGTTATAAGTACAAAAAAATTGAAACAAAATTTGGAAAGGAATCTACAAGACTAGATTATGTAGAAGAGGAAATACCTATTGGAACATTTATGGAAAATTTTCGTAAGTTGATAAAACCATACATATGCCATGGTTTTTTTGCCAAGTGGCAAGCAGAACAATTTAAAAGATTAAGAGACACTTTCCCACTTGGAACTATTTTATCTGTAGTTGACTTCGCAGAGAATTACTCTTTTGTGCATCAAAAAGAGATTCAATCAGAGTATTATTTTCAAAGCAAATCACTATTTTCGTGCATGTGTGTTATCGACATGCACAGATGAATTTAGATGGTGTTGATAGTACATTTGAAAATCATGTCATTAAGAAAGAGTACCACTTCTATATCAGTGATGATAAGGAGCATGACACACTTTTTGTACAACATTGCTTTAAGAAGTTTTTTGAATATTTGAAAGATAGAGGCATAACAATAGTTAAACATTTTGTTTGGTCTGATGGATGTGCAGCACAATTCAAATCTTCGAGGCCATTTTATGCACTATGTAGATATCATCGAAATGAGAAAATACCACATGTTTGGAGTTTTTTTGAGAGTGGTCATGGAAAGGGTGAACATGATGGTGCAGGAGCTTGTATCAAACGTGCTCTAAGAAAGCATCAAATAAAGTACACAGGAGAACGTATAGAAAATGCACATGATGTTGTTGAATGGTGTAAGAAACACTTTGAGCAACCTAATTATCCTGGGGAATCATCATCAAGAACACATAAGCCCATTCCATATAGAGTGTTTTGGGAGATAACCGGTACGTGTTCTCTTTTAGTAGTTTATTTAATTTTTTTTAATTTAACAACTTGATCTACATGTACATTCTTGTACACATGTACATTTTACAGATGTGGATAGAAAATCAATGCATGGATGCAAGACTGTGGAGAGGACAAGATCTTTGCATTGTGTCATGAGTACAGATAATCGCCCATGGACATTATACACTAGAGATTATTCATGTTTTTGTTCTGAATGCATTTTCGAAAACTATGTTGATTGTAAGAACCAAGAGCTTGGATATGTTAGTGAATGGAAAATGGTGCCACTAGATGTTTCTGACACATACGAGGATTCAAATGAGGATGAAAACTTTGAAGACATTCCTTTGATTTCTGGTGATTACGATCATATTTTAGGATTGATTAAAAAAGGTATGTATGTACATGACGTACACATGTAAACATTTCCTTAAAAATGACATATAACTTAGAATTTATTTAACTTATGTCAAATTGCAGGAGATATTTTTGCAGTCATAGCAGAAGATGGAAATATAGAAGGTGTTAGTTATTATTTATTGCGTTGCACAAAAGAGAGAAAGAAGTTATCAAAATTTGAGATGAGTGATGGAATGTCATTTCCCACAGGTTTGAGTTCTGATTTGAATATGTACATACATACAAATCGCTAATTTCTCACGTTTCTTATATACATGTACATGCAGGATCAGTTGTAGTGCAAGGGACATATTTCAAACAAGTTAAAATTGTTCAACATGGGATTCATTTCACTGAATACCAAATTGATAACAAGGTATATCAGTATAGTCACTTGGTCATTGCTGTTGGCCTAATTCTTCAAACAGTTCCACGTCGAGGGCGGTCTCAAAAGTGGAGACTAGATAGTGAAGATCATGACAAAATATTAAGTGTTATTGAAGAGCGTTGTGAACCACTTGATGTGGTATGAACTATATATACATTTAGTAATCCACATGAATTGAATTTTAATGTACAAGTTCAAGATAAATTCTAGATCTCAAGTAACTTGTTTTGAAACTATTTAGGATAAATATTTTTAAGTTTATTTATACATTATATCAAATTAGGATGTATTTAAATGTGCACGTTTAATTGTATGTAATTGTATTTGTATTTAATTAAAAAATGCATATTTAAATTAGAATGTAATATGTACATTTGTAAAATTGATATATTTAATATGGAATTAGGACATGTACATGTTGTGAACTATTTAACTACAATATACATACCTAGAAGCTCACATACCTACAAATATACATACCTATGTAATATACATGTACTGGATGTGAACTATTCAATACATGACCTATTAAGTTTAGTTTGTTCATTTCATACATACTCTTTTGTTTGAAAATCAAACATGTATAATTGAATACATAATCTTTCGTTTGAAAATCAAAAATGTATTTAAATCTAATCTAATCAAACATGTATAAATCTAATATAATCAAACATGTATAATAGATGATCAAACACAAACCAGGTATATAGAATAATCTAGAGTCTAAACAAGTCGTTGTACATGCATGAAATATACAATCTAATCAAACATGTATTTAAATCTAATATAATCAAACATGTATAAATCTAATATAATCAAACATGTATAATAGATGATCAAACACAAACCAGGTATAAAGTATAATCTAGAGTCTAAACAAGTCGTTGTACATGCATGAAATATACAATCTAATCAATCATGTATTTAAATCTAATTTAATCAAACATCATGTACATAAATCTAGAATATAATCAAACATGTATAAATATAATATAATCAAACATGTATAAAACTTATAACATGTATAATCTATAGTCTAAACTCCATGTATAAAGTATAATCTAGAGTCAAACACAAACCAGGTATAAAGTATAATCTAGAGTCTAAACTCCATGTATAAAGTATAAAGTATAATCCAGAGTCAAACATAAACCAGGTATAAAGTATAATCTAGAGTCTAAACTCCATGTACGTGCATGAATATATATAATATGAAAGTATATAAAAAGATAAATGTAAATGAGCTATAAAGTCTGGAGCAAATCAACAGGGATCATCATGTCGGCTACGAACTGAGCGACCATTTGAGGGGGAGTCCTGCAAAAGTAGAATTTATTTAAATATTAAATATAATATATATATCTCTCTAGACGTGCATGTACATCAAATATATATATACCAAAAACCATAACTAACCTGTACACTAACAGCATCTAAAGAATCTCTCCTATGCACATGCTCAGAGCTCAAGGAAGGAGTGACATGAGCTAACTGTCAATTTAAGGATTAGTCCACAATCAATTTAAATGATCTACAAATTAAAAATTAGAACTCTAGATTATTTATTAAACATGAGATCTACATATATAGATTTATCAGGTACAAATTTGCAATGTATGTATACATATCTTCTAAAATTTTAAACGCACATGTACATGTACATACCTGTGTATCACCTGGAGTAGGTTGTATAGTCTGATCCTGTCCCATGATCATATCAACAACATCACTCGTGCCAGCATATCTCTCTCTAGCTGTACGTATCACTGAGGAGTGCAAGGGGCTAACTAGATGAGTGGGCATCGTGGATGAAGTGTTTGACTGTAGTAGCATGTCCATAAATCCAGTATGGCTCAAATCTCTCAGCTGATCCTCAAATGAGTCCAAACCCTCATCTGTGATATGTACCTGATCAGCTCGTACCTCCTCACATGAATCCAACCGGTCCCCATCTGTGATATGGAGCTCATCAGCTCGTAGCTCCTCCTCTGTAGCAACAGAGTGATCTGTAGGTGGGTCAGTGCCTGGAGCATGCGTAGAGTGATGAGAATGCTGTGACTGCCTCGGGGTATGCGTCGATGTTGTTGTAGCCTGAACATCTCTGAGAATCTCCTCTCTAACATCACCCAATGGTATCCCAAGTCGAGATGAAATAAAACTATAAGCATGTAGTAGGTCCTCAACTAAATACTGCGACATCTGTACATGTCTACTACCTCCGACTATAGCTGCTACCTCATCTGGGGAGGGGATGCCAGCAGAAATATACTGATCATCTGAATCTGAAGCCCCCCCATGACTAGAAGATGCATGATCTATGGATGATCGCGAACGTGGTCGACTCATCATATATCTGCCCACCTTGTTAGAAGATATGGTGGCTGCTGCTGATGCAATATGTCCAATCCTATCAATTGCTTCTCTCTGAGAAGCAATCACAACGTGATCTGCTATGGGTGCCATGGCTGGGGCTACTGCAGGAAATCTCTGGCCAACAAGGTCCCTGTGTCTAGGCAGAGCTCTATCACGCCTACGATATGCATCTCTATCAGCAATCCTGCCCCTCCCTTGTCCATAATATCCCAGAATATCAAGGTAGTTTGGTTTCATCTGACAATGAACCTCAGCAAATACCTGCTGTGCAAAGTATAATGGAATTTGGTCGTTATTAGGATAATGACCATGGGTTGCTAAGAATCGTGGGTAAATAAGTGATGCAACCTGTGGGTCGATACATCTGGTAACCTGATATCCCCTCACCTTACTCTTCTCCTGATATTGTGGGAAGCATCTCTCCTTGATGGTCTCCTTCGAGACCACCCCCACCACATCAGCAAAAGAATGAGGACCCCTCACCTCACTCCTCAACTGTCTATATATATCCTCTATAACCTCAGGTGAGAATGATGTATGAGATACTAAGCAGTCCCTCAATGTCTACAAACTGTCAAAAATGGACGTGCACGTACTCTTGTACATGCCATCAGTACGAGGGTCATCTAGTATGGCCCTCAACCTATGCAACTCTCGATCACTGTAATGAAAAATAGTAGCAATGTCGGGCAAGGGGGGATCCTGCTGTGGAGGATTCTGCTATGGTGGCTCCTGATGTGGATCCTGCGTAGGTGGATCCTGATCAGGAGCCTGCGAAGGTGGATCCTGATCAGGAGCCTGCAAAGGTGGATCCTGATCAGGAGCCTGCGAAGGTATATCCTGGGATGCCATCTATCTAGGTACATGTCATAAAGTTAAAATAAATACGTAAGCAGAGAGAGAGATAATTTTCATGAGAGAGAGAGAGAGAGATCATTTTCATGAGAGAGAGAGAGAGAGAGATTATATACATATAAATCTTCATGACAGAGAGAGAGAGATCATTTTCATTTTCAAAAAATACATGTAAAAATTTCAAATATTTCAGTGAGAGAGAGAGAGAACATATATTTCAGAGAGATAGAGAGATCTAATGTACATGTACATATTTAAATCTTTGACATACATAAAAAATTCAAGAATAGAGAGATCTAACACGTCATATGTATGTTAGGACACTATATTATCGTACGGGGAATGTCATATGTATAGTAGGATGTTATAAGGGGTCATATGTGGGTCTAACCACATATGACCCCTTAGGACACTATATGATCCTAAGGGGAATGTCATATGTATAGTAGGATGTTATAAGGGGTCATATGTGGGTCTAACCACATATGACCCCTTAGGACACTATATGATCCTAAGGGGAATGTCATATGTACAGTAGGATGTTATAAGGGGTCACGCATGTGTTAATGCATGTTGACCCCTTAGGACCACATACGACCCCTTAAGATAGTATGTGATGGACTAAGGGGTATGTCGTTCACACTAGGATTCTATAAGGGGTCACGCATGTGTTAATGCATGTGTGAGCCCTTAGGACCACATATTCAACTCCTTAGGACACATAGGAAATTTCATATGTATAGTAGGATGTTATTAGGGGTCATATGTGACCTACTAAGGGGTCACGTATGTATCAATGCATGCGTGGCCCCTTAGGACCACATATGACCCCTTAAGACACTATGTGATGAACTAAGGGGTATGTCGTTCACACTAGGATTTTATAAGGGGTCATATGTGGGTCTAACCACATATGACCCCTTAGGACACTATATGATCCTAAGGGGAATGTCATATGTACAGTAGGATGTTATAAGGGGTCACGCATGTGTTAATGCATGTTGACCCCTTAGGACCACATACGACCCCTTAAGATAGTATGTGATGGACTAAGGGGTATGTCGTTCACACTAGGATTCTATAAGGGGTCACACATGTGTTAATGCATGCGTGAGCCCTTAGGACCACATATTCAACCCCTTAGGACACATAGGAAATGTCATATGTACAGTAGGATGTTATTAGGGGTCATATGTGACCTACTAAGGGGTCACGTATGTGTCAATGCATGTGTGGCCCCTAGGACCACATACGACCCTTAAGACACTATGTGATGAACTAAAGGGTATGTCATTCACACTAGGATTTTATAAGGGGTCATATGTGGGTCTAACCACATATGACCCCTTAGGACACTATATGATCCTAAGGGGAATGTCATATGTACAGTAGGATGTTATAAGGGGTCATATGTGACCTACTAAGGGGTCACACATGTGTTAATGCATGCGTGACCCCTTAGGACAACATACGACCCCTTAAGACACTATGTGATGGACTAAGGGGTATGTCGTTCACACTAGGATTTTATAAGGGGTCATATGCAGTTCTAAGGGGTCATGCATATGTTATAACAAATGCATGACCCTTTAGAACCACATATGACCCCTTATGACACTATGTGATCCTAAGGGGAATGTCATATGTATAGTAGGATGTTATAAGGGGTCCTATGTGACCTACTAAGGGGTCATGCATGTGTTAATGCATGTGTGACCCCTTAGGACCACATACGACCCCTTAAGACGCTATGTGATGGGTTTTGGGATATGTCGTTCACACTAGGATTGATTTTATAAAGGGTCATATGCGATTCGAATGGGTCACACATGTGTTAAGACACTATTTGATGGACTAAAGGGTATGTCATTCACCCTACAATTTTATAAGGGGTCATATGCGATTCTAAGGGGTCCCGCATGTGTTATAACATGTGTGACCCCTTAGGACACTAGATGTGATCCTAAAGGGAATGTCATACATGTACACTATTATATTATATGTGATCCTCTATGACCTCCTAAGGGAACGTATAGTGTCATATGTGGTCTTAAGGGGTCATGTTGTGCGTGTAATAGGATGTGAAAATGGGTCACATTGTAGAGGAAATTTATTTTGTCTAATTTGTTTAAATTTGGTATCTAAATTTTCTAATGTTTATTTAAATTAATTTTTTTAACATTTTTCTTTTTTTGCTAATGTTTTTCTAAGTTCTGATTTACTACAGGGTAGTTTTCTATGTTTTTCATAACAATTTTTTAAAATGTTGAAAAAAATATACATCTATACAATTATGTAATTTTAAAAACAAATTTACACATTTCAATCAAAACATTAAATTATCAAACATTTTTCTAAAATAATGAAAAACAATAAATTATCAAACATTTTTCTAAAATGTTGAAAACCAATAACTATATATAATTATTTAATTAAAAAATTAAATTAACAAATAAATTATTTACAAATTTAATAAAAAAAGACATTATTAAACCAAACAAAGGGTTATTTTGTGCACCTGATATAACAAAGGTCGAAAACTGAAATAGGAAAGATGCTAACTGCTGCAGACAAGGCTCGATGACGTGATGCTGACGACTGGTTTGATCCAACCCCCACCAGACAGAAAAAGTCAAATTTAATGATGACCTTTTAACTGTCATTTTCGATATTTATAAAATTTTTAAAAAAACCCTAACTGCAAAGGGTTTGAGCGAATGGGGGGGTTCGAGCGAACCCATTAAATATTGATATTTTAATGGGTTCGCTCGAACCCAAAACCTGCCCGCTGTTCGATCGAACCCAACTGAACAGTTTGGTTCGCTCGGACTCCCAGGGGTAGTCCGAGCAAACATTTGTGTTTCGCTCGAACATTGTCAAATCCGAAATTCCCACTTTCGCCAAATTCTTTCGTTGGCAAAAGTGGGAACCAGCTTTGTGAATTCACCCTTTGTCAAGTGTAGTTGTCTCTCACTTTGTATTCATTTCAAAGAACCATGATTGTTATCACAAATTTAATATTGCTTACTGTATGGAGTTGTCTGATAATGACGAACAAATGATGACTATTTAGGTCTGTCCTCACAGTAAACTTTAAAAGTCTGACTTCTTCCGAAATTTGGAGTCTTCCATTGTTTATAGGCCTTAAGGACCTTTTGAACATTGCCTCAAGTGCATGTAGACATCCATGAAAGTACCTTGAGTCCCCTTGTGATCCATGTGGAAGGTGAACAATTGTAATGAGCATACAAAAGTTTGTAAGTCTGATCCTTGATAGTAAGTTCACAAACTTGATGGGTTGTTGTTACAAAACAAAAGCATAGTGGAAAAGGTTGCATTACAAGATTTAATGTCTCTGTTCCTAGAGTCAGATCCATGTGGCTAAAGTCTAAATCCAAAGTTCATAGTCCTTGTTAACTAAGTGCATTGACATCATGAATGGATGTGTAAAGCAACATGTTTGAAGCATGGTTTCATTGTTCCCTACTGTCCTATTGATCAAGAGTATTGTTCATTTGATGAACATGTTGTTCCTTTGTTTAAGCCTTGTATCCATGAAGTTGGCCTTGTTATGTGCTAAATCCCGATGAGACGTTGTGCGAAGAAGGCCTTGTGGGTGGGTTTGTTGATTGGATCCTTGTTTCAAAAATTTATCTAAATATTCAAGTTTGGTAATGAAAAATCATGTCATATAATATTAGTGCTAAACAAAATGAAGAAACACTTGCTAGATTGTGGGCTAGATTGAAAAGAAAGGGTGATGGGAAATGTTATTGTCCTTGCAATAATTGCAAGGGCTTAAAGACGAGAAGACTTTTAATCACAATAGCTGAGAAACATTGTAGACAACATGGTCATGTTGAAGGGGGGCATGATTATTGTCCATTGGTAAGTTGTTCATTATGTCTTTATATTGATTGAATTTGTAAATGTTTATATCACTTTAACAATTTTTTTATATATATAAAAATCACTTGATCATGATCATGGTTTATTTGTGTCGATCATTATTATAAAGGTGGGCCACCCTAGGGCACATGATATGGATTATCATGGCCCAGGGAATGTAGATTTGTAAGTAGAGGAACATGGAGCTGTGAATATCGAAGATGAATTTAATGATTCTATGGAAGAAGATGATAATGCGCTAGAAAACACAGTTGATGATGATGGTACAAATACATTGATCCATGACACATTTAGTGGTGCAGCTGATCATGATAATGATCAAGATGACTTTAATGATGTTCATGATTTACTTGTACTTGAGAATGCATATGAGGTCCTTTATGAAGGCTCCCAAACAACTCTTCTCTCTGTTGTATTGTTGCTGGTGAACTTGAAGGTTATGAATGGTTTATCCAACATAGAAATCTCACGGATGTTAAGGTATGTCATATATGTCATCTTGTTTTATCTATTTTTGTTGTTAGTTCATCACTACTAAATAAAGGATGAAATATGTACCATTAATGTTCATTATATTAACAAATTATTTTTTGTTGTAGATTGATAGGTGAATTTTTGTTACCACCATCAAATATTTTACCTCGCTCATACCAAGATTTATCTACCATTATGAAAGATATTGGAATGGAGTATCAAGCAATAAATGTATGTCCCAATGATCATATTATATATCATAAACAACATGAATTTGCAACAGAATGCCCAGAATGTCATATCAGTAGATATCAAACAGATCAACTAACAAAAAAGGTGCCTCACAAGGTTCTTCATTATATTCACATTATTCCACGTATGCAACAATTATTTAGGTGCAAAAGCTTAGCGCAATTTATGGATTACCATGCACATAATAGAAGTGGAGATGACATTCTTCGAATGCCTACGGTTGGTTCTAAATTTAGGGACATGGAGGAGAAATGGCCACACTTTAAGAAGAACCTAGTAATCTAAGACTTTCATTAGCAGCGAATGGTGTCAATCCATTTGGAGAGATGAGATCTATTTACTTGGTGTGGCTTGTTTTTGTTATCAACAATATGTTCATTCCTCCATGGATGTCAATAAAGAGGGAGCGCAAAATGTTGGCAATGATTGTTCCAGGTATTTGCTTACATGAATTTTCTTTAACATAGTAGCATCTCATTTGTCTTATTTGTTGCATAATGACTTATATCTTTTTCATTTAATAGTCATGTACATTAATTTATATATATTGCAGTAAAATGGTTATAATAATTATGTAATGTTTATGTTCATTCAACCAGGTAAGTACCAAGTTAAAGATATGAATGTATATATCGAGCCTCTTATTGGTGAGTTACTAAAGTTATGGAATGGTGTCACTATGTATGACGTCTCTAGACTAGTAGGACAAAGACAATTTCAATTCCATGTAATGCTTGTATGGGCAATTCATAATGCCTCAGGGGTAACACATTTTTGTGGTATGTTATAACGTTCGACTACACTTTAATGATATTTAATTTTATGAAGTAGATATCATGCATCTTTTTTAAATAATATATTCATTATACATAATTATAAAAATTGACATATTTAATCCAATTATATATGATCTTACAGGTCTTCAAACAAAGGGAAAATTTGCATGTCTAGATTGTGGTCCAAAGATGAAATCTCGTCGTTCATCAATTTTAGGAAAGTATGTGTTTGAGGAGTATAGGCACTTCCTCCACATAAATCATAAGTATCGAACTACTGAAAAACATCTTTTCGATTGGAAAGAAGAGACTACATCAAAACCACGAAGAATGACACCTCACATATAGAAGTTGGAATATAATAGAATTAATCATCAAGGTTATACATTGGATCAAATTGTTTATCTATCATATATGATATGTTTGGAATTTATATTTTTATATTGTGTTTTGTTGACTATTGTTGTATTTGAGAATGATTGTCGTTGTTAATTTGTTTAAATTATATGCTTCATGAAGGTCGTCAAGGCATTAATGGTCGGCTTCCACAGGGACTGAAAATTTATCCAAGACAATTTAGTAGGTTGCCCTACTATGAGAAGCTACAAATTGTGCATTTGTTTGATACAATGCATATCAAAAATAATTTAACAGAAATGTAATGATAAATATTAGATGGAAGGCATGAAAAAGAAAAAAGTTGTCAAAAATTGTAGCGACATTCAGGAAGCCAATCATGCAATGAAAAATGTCATTCAATTAAATAGTGATGGAGACCAGATTAATATAAGCGCCCTTACTTGGTTATTAATGGAGTAACAAAGCAATGCTATAAAAGAAGTCATACGAAAAATTCAATTTTGTTGTGAACATAAACAATATCATAATAAAGAAAGGTGAATTTGGGTCAAGGATGAAAACACATGCATATACTTTTCAGTGTATTATGTTTACTACTTTTGGAAAAATAATGAAAAGATCGTTTTATAATTGTTGTAGTACATTCTCCCTCTATCTCTCCCAAGCAACTTCAACAACAATATCAAGTAATTTATATATGATCTTGGAAAATACACGAGGTAAGTAGCGATATTTGTTCAATTCATTGTATAGATCTTATATTTGTCATTTGTTTTACTTGTTATGTAATATATTGTATGCTTTTGTTAAATCTCGTTAATATATTTTTGCCTTGAATGACTTGTAGATGGTTGTCATCTAAAGAAATCCATAAAGAAGATATAAATTATTGGAAGAGAAAAATTCCTCATCTAATGTGTGATGCAAAAGTGTCTACCTTCAACAATTTTCAATGCACAAGAACACTACCTCATACACCAAGTTGAAGAGATTGAATTGTGTGGACCTGTACACACAAGGTCAATGTGGATGGTTGAGAGGCACTTGAAATTTTTGAAGGCGTTGGTTAGACAAAGAGAAATCTTGAGGGTTCTATGGTGGAGGGATATATGGTATACCAGACCATGGTGTACATTACTGAATATCTTCCTAAGTTTGCAGCAAAGTTCCATGTAGATCGCATTTTGGATCCCAACTCCATTTACAAGTTCGAAGGGGAGTACCTGATGGGGAAAGGTAGATTGAGGAAAGTGAGAGGTAATTATTGTAATACCATAAAAATGGTCATCTGAACCATGGGCTCCTAATCTCGACAACATCACCAAGGTCCTAACCAAAGGCAATTAAATCAATCTTGAGCACGTTATTAATTCTTTAATCATTAAATGTCACATGGCAAGTAAATTATTCTATATTAATTAAATATTTATTTAATTAATTAAATCATTCCAAGAATATCATTTTGATCAATTATCTTATTTTAATTTATTAAATATCCTAGCTTATTTAATTAATTAATAAATTTGCCATTTAATCATGCAAAAAAGGAATTAATTTATTACAAAAGAGGAATTAATCACAAAGAAAGAGTTGAATTGAAAATAAAATAAAAGAATTGAATTGAGGGAGGAATCAAACTTGAGATATTATTTCTTTTTCTAAATTTAGAACTTGAAATTAGAAAAGCAATTAATTGAATTATTGATCATTCTCTAAAATTGGAACTCAAAGCTTTTCAGAAAAAAGAAGTTTAGTTGCATTGAAGAGACTCTTTTTTTGAATAAATCAAAGAATTATCTATTTTTATCACAAATGCATGGAATTAATTAAATCTTATTTCCAATGCAACTTGAACTTCTTATTTAAATGCATTTCAATTAAAACTATAATTGGAATCTATCTCAAGGATATCTGAACCTGATTTCTCAATTATTTCAATTAATCCTAAATTGAGCTTTTTCTTGACCTCTCTTGTGAATTCTCTATAAATTCAGCCTTTAGCTCTCATTTAAAACATCCAAGAGATATTTGAGAAACACCTTGGAGATTATTATTATGCTGATTTTGCTCTGGAGTCATTGAATATATTGTGCTTGTTTTTTGAGATTATTGCATCTTAGCTTAGCTTTTTGCATATTTAGTTTTATCCATGATTGCTTGAACCCATGTTGCTTGAATTATTCACCCATCTTGCATCCATTTTAGCTTAATATCATTCTCATATAGATTAAATCATTCGTCTTGGTGTAGTCTAGTCACTGGTATTGCTTATACAAATTTGAGAGCAATCTTATACTCACATCTTTTAGAATGCAATTAGTTGATTTGTTATAGTTTTATTATTCATGCTTATATATGTCTAACCATACATGTAATGACTTAATTGAAGTGTTGTGTCTTGCAGCTATCAGAATTATTTTACTTTTTCACACACACATTTCTCACGCCCACCGTGGGGCAGAAGACTACATTTTTTCGGCCTCCAAGCATGACTTTTTTTTTTTTTGTTATTTTTCATATTTTTGATTTTTCGGATTTTTTTTCGTACAGTCTCTGTGTAATATCAGATGACATTTCTCAAAGGCCAAAATGACAAACTACAGGTGTCGTATGAACTGGAATCTTGTATCGTACGATCTGGTAAATACTGTCGTACGATTCTGTATTTTTCCTGGTTAAAAAGAAATAAAAAAAGCAAATTTTATGATTCTCGTTTTTTGTTCAAATTGATTATACTGATGACTGACCCTGGTTGTTTATCTGTCTATCTTAGAATTTTTCACAACCTAATCAGTTTTTGCAGAACGCTTGTTGAAGAATATGCTTGTCGCACAAAGACAATATGACTACTGATTCGTTGTCTTTGCAGGTTGCCTGAGAAGAATCGACCAAACATTGTGTATTCTTTAAATTCATTTTTAGGCATCTAAATTGCTATCTAGTTAAAGAACAAATCTATATTTCATGTTTTAAGTAAATTCTGAGAGGTAGGAGAGTATGCTCTTGTCTTATTTTTTTAGACAATCAGAAATCCAGACCCTTGAGGCATTTTCTTTGTTTGAGATTTGTACATCTTTAGCAAGCCTGCCCTCCTGAGGAGCTTAAAAACTCTTAAATCCATTACGACCGGTGTGAGGGAAACAACCTAAGTGGGAATGGCTAAACGCCAAGTACTCCAACCCACTATAAAATAAACGTGTTTTGATGAAAATCAAGTCAACGACAGTGCTCGGGAATAGCTCTCCTCAGTACCTTCAGGTATATTAAACATTGGTTTTCAAGGCTGGGAGACCTCTTAATTGAGTTTATACCTCGACGCATCGAATGGACCCCTTACTAGATCCAATTAAAATTAGAAGCTACCCGGTTCACCTCCGAAAGGGGGATAATATTTGTGTAAGAGAGATAGTAACTCTCCCAAGATACTTACCATTTCGTGCCCCCATTAGCATTTGGAGTAAGATAATATGGCGTTGAGAATCCATTGCATGAGACTCAACGACCGTATTCCGATTATCTATTGGGTGTGTACCTGAGTCTACAAGCAAAGATTTTCTTCTCTCACCAAATTCCATAGGATTTGCATGTTGTGATTGGAGTTACTATTCATATTACATGTTTTCTGTGTTTTCATCCCTCAAACTAAAATTGGAATACGAAAACTCGAGAAAACAAGAAACAACTCAGTGATCAAAAACTCTGACTGTGTCAAAACTAGTCTATTCTAAATCAAAACTCTGTCCAAAATTAGTCTATCCTAGTCAAAACTCAATCCATCTCAGAATTGGTCATACTCAGTTATCATACTCAACCATTGAAAACTCAGAATTTTGTCTTTGTCTAGTGAACAGTCATATGATTCTGATCATTTATCGTCCTGCTTCATATCCTATGTCGAATGAGTCTGATTATTTATCATCTGAGCCTCAATACTATGTCATATGAATCCTAATAGTCTGTCATCTGAGGCTGAACACTGTGTCGTACGATAAAAAAAATTGCACTAAATAGTCTATCGTCCTAGACGTACCCATCTATCGTATGGTACTAGGCAGCAACTCATACAAAATATTGTTGTTGTCATCCTGAAGCTATTGAATTGTCATTCGACTCATTAAAAATTGTCATACGAATCTATGATTTTGTTAGTATAGAGTAGTCAAACTTGCCTAAAACAGTCTACAGCGAGCATAATACTGGTTATCATCATCCTGAGCATAAACAGATCAAGACAGTGTACCTTTGCCATTTGTGTTGCACGATTTGGTTGATCATCTTTCAGCTAGTTCAATCAACTACTTATCAAACTTAAGTCACTTAGATGACGTCTTATACAGGATAGATCGTTCCTGAAACCAGACTGAATCTTAGTCACTTCTCTCGAATCAACTTAAATAAACGTCTTATACAAGATAGATCTTTCCTAAAACCAGACTAAATCTTAGTTGCTTCTCTCAAATAATAGGTTAACCAAACAACTAGCTCTGAAATTGATCTTGACCTCTACATCATAAATGGCTTTAGGTCACATTAATCCATAAAAATGCCTATTCAAACCAGGAGTTCTCGTAAGAAAGAGGCAAAAGGCAAAGGAAAACCCTTCACATATCAAGATAACCCATATTACATGAAGGACCCACTCATTGATAAACCTTCATCATCAGGGTTACCAGTTTTTGATGAACCTGAATCTCCCACTATACATGAGATAGAACACAATGAAAAAGAAAACTTCAGTATTCACGAAACCGATAATGATTCCTCACTAAGTGAAGCTAAAGACTCTGAACCTCCAGAAAAAGATATTCGTGAATGTGAAAAGGATAAAGACTTCTGATAAATGATGAAAGCTATCCTGGCTAGAGAAAAAGAAGACTATTTCTTAGAACTAGCAAAACAAGGTGCCAAACTTCCTACTGGATATTACGTTTAGACACTTGTTACTAAAAAGGAAGAATCACCTATAATCATGGTACACAAACAATTACAAGCCTTACGGACTAAGATCATAGGACTGAAAAATAAGGATAAGTCCCCAAAACAATATTCTCTGGAGACAATATGCCCCTTTCCATTCGACAAAAATATATACATGCCTCCATTTCCTTCACGAGTTGAGATCCCAAAATTTAACAAATATGATGGTACCTCAGATCCTCAAGATCATGTCAGGGAATTTTGTGCTACCTGTATGGAGTTCATGCATGACCAAACGTATCTCATGCACCTTTTTCCGAGGAGTTTAGGTGGACAAGCTATGGAATGGTTCTCAAGTCTACCTAAAGGAATAAAAGTGTTTGAAGAACTAATCAAACTATTTTTACAACAATACTCATATAAAATTCGACATCCTGTGACTATGATCAAGCTTTGTAATACTAAATAGAAAATAGGGGAGCCTTTTCTTACTTTCCTCCAACTTTTGAGAAAGATGTTCTCTAGGTATTCACGACCTATCTCAGATTCTGAGAAAATGGATATATTTGTCAACAACTTGGTCCTAGAATTAAAATATAGTATACAAATGCAAGTACACCCATCATTTAACAAAATGGTAGATAATGCTATTCGAGTGAAAGATGTGCTTATAAAGAAGGGGGATATCTCACCTTGGAAAGAAACACAACCAGGATCTAACTCTAAAGAGAAGAACAAGTATTGGAAGTATGGAAAAGACAACAACAAGAATGTTGTTAATGACGGAGTAGTAGACACTATTAAAACCAACTCAAAGCCCATGATACTCAACTTGGCTAGTGACACACAAGCACTCAAAGCAGCTGAAGCTGTAGCAGAAAATCCTCTGAAGAAAACAAAAGAGTGGTTCAAAGAGAAACCTTGGCTTTCCAAACCTAAGCGTGACTTCACTCCTCTTGAAGAATCATATGAATCCACTTTCAAAACTCTGTTGGCAAACAATCTGATAACACTACCAGATAATTCCAGGCCATATGATCCTAAAATCAAACCAAAATGGTGGAGAGAAAATGAATATTGTGACTACCATCAGAATAAAGGTCATAACACAAACAATTGCATGAAGCTCAAACATGAGATTCATGATCTCATAGATACTGGTAAAATTATTGTCGGGAATCACCTGACCAATGCTGATCACAAAGCATTTAAGGACCCTTTACCTGTTTACAAACAAGGTCATTCCTCAAAGACCAAAGGAGGTGCCAAAGTAAATTATACTTATACCAGCAATGGCAATGTCATCAACATGATTGAGCCTTCCCAATATGAATATTGCAATGTGATTATAATCCAAGATAAACAAAGTGAATCATGATATGCAAGAGCTATGACCCGTTCTCAAAAGAAAGTCACTCTCCAAGGAGCTAGTTCGTCAACTCCAGCTCAAGAAACATCAAACCTACCAGCCTCATCAAACAAACAAAAAGAATCAACAAATTTAAAAGGCTAACTTCAACATCATCCTCTGGATATAGCATGCATTTGAAGAAGTTCTATGTCTGAAAAAGTAGAAAAAATAAAAAACAATGAAAAAGTAGGAAAAATCAAAAACAGTGAAAAAGTAGAAAAAATCAAAAACAGTGAAAAAGCAGAAAAAATCAAAAACAGTGAAAAAGTAGAAAAAATCAAAAACAATGAAAAAGCAAAAAAAATCAAAAACAGTGAAAAATCAGAAAAAAATCAAAAACAGCGAAAATTAAAAATAAAATAAAAAACAGTGAAAAATCAGAAACAATCAAAAACATTAAAAAAGCAGAAAATCCAAAAAAAATCAAATATCAGAAAAAGTGCAATAAAAATAGACGGTGAAAACCTGACAAACAGGCACTATCTGTTTGCTATCTCTTCCATCTATTAATTCATGCATTCTTTCCGCTTGCATTCATCTTCCATCGGCGCTATCCATATGCATCATAAGCCTTTTTACATACGCAAACATCTCAGGTGGCTTCTTGCCATGGTTTGGATCATTGGATATATCATAACGACTTTATTTCTAGGGTTGGGGCAAAATCCTACACCTAGTTGGGGGCAAAACTCTTGATCATTTTGAGCTTAATCAAACAGGTAGACCAAACAATTAGACAACTATTATCAAGCGAAAACTGAGACGCATCCAACGTTGAACACAAGATCAAACTATCAACTATCAAGCTATCACAAAGTCAATCTAAGCACCTCACACACTTTTCAGTGGATAATATCTTTTTGGATAATGATTGTAACATGATTATTCAAATTTTCTATATTGCTTTTCGCTATCATGATTTCTGAGTGATTCCAGGATGTCATTGACTAGAGGAACAAGGAAGAAACATGATATTTTTCTTGTCTGTTGTCTGAAAATTAATCATTAATATGTGCAAATTTGTCTCAGGACATGATCATCAGAATATCATCGAAGACATTTCCGATTTGTATATTGAAATGATTAATATTGCCTGTTTTACACAAACAACACTCATGTCATCTTGGTTCAATTATACCTCGATGCTTGTGTTAACTTGCTATATCAAAATCTAGGAAAGAAGTGCTCAGGTCATCATTGTTTAATTATACCATCGATGTTTGCACTCACTTCCCACATTTCGAAAAGCTCAATGATGATAAAAAGCAATAATCCAGTGATTGGTCCGGTCGTAGCTTTGCATTTCATTATTGCATGGGATCCTACAAGCTCCTTTTATCCAAGTTTAAATCTATTGCAGGAATCATCAAAGCATCATCACAAGTGTATACACAATCAGATGAATGACTCATCTTTCTCATGATATTATCGACCCAGCAAAAATCTTATGCTATCTCTCTCAACAGAATCAATATCAGCATATCCAAATCTTTCTGCAACTTGATATCAACAAACTGTCAGTTCTTTATCTAATCAACTTTATTAAATCAAATCAATCATTCAAACCTAATCGATTATGATCATGTATTATACAAGATGTATCCTTCCTAAAACTAGACGATCTGATTCTGATTCATGTCTTATACAGGATGTATCATTCCTTAAACTAGACATTTTGATCATATCTTATACAGGATGAATCCTTCCTGAAACCAGACGCTTTGATCATCATTGTTTTATACAGGATGAATCCTTCCTGAAACCAGACATAATCTCGATCTTATCAATCTAATCAATCAAGATTTTTCAATCTTATCCATCTAAGCAATCAAGAAAATAAATGAACTCGCATTTTCATCAAAACACAGTTGTAGAGATCAAATCAAATCTATCAGGATATCAATTTCACAAAAACTCCAAAGATCAATTATCTCAATTGATCTCCTGAGGGGGCATCATCATACCGGAATTTAGCAATCAAGAGCTGGGGCATCTTATCAAATCAATATCATCATCAAAATGAGATTATTCTTTGAATCAACGCATCATCACACCTCGCTTCAAAGAGGGGCAAAATGTATACACCTAAAAATGGTCTAAACATAATTAATTGAATAAACAATTATTTAATTAATCTCCCCTCCCCAATTTAATTGAATTCACTAAGCAATTTGATTAAATTTCCCCTTTCATCTACTTATTAATAAATCTAAGGATTTATTTAATAGGTTCATTTCACCCCTTTGATTGATTAATTCAAATTAATTAATTCCCTCCACCAAAATCATTTCTTCTAAATCCTTTAACTAATTAAAACAAATCAAATTCATGAGTTGTGGAGATTAATTAGCCTTTTCCTATTATTTGAATTTTTAAATTCAAATTCTCCTAACTTCTACCACTCCTAAACCTACCCATTCTACCTACCATGTCCCCTTTCATCCAACCTCTTCTAGAACCTTTGTGACACTTGTCACTAAGTGTTCCCTTTCATCCACTCTCTTCTAGAAGTCTCTTGACACTTGTCACCATAGAGATGACAGATGTTCCCTTTAATCCAACCTCCTCCAATTTAACCATTGATATCTTCAGATCAATCTTGACCATTGATTCCTGCCACCTCACCCCTAGCCTTGAAAATCCTATAAATAGACCTCATTTGGAGCAATATGGATCCCATCTCATTCTCGTCTTATGCATTTTTATTATAGGCATCTAGCTTCTACTTTATCGTCTTTAGCAATGTTATCATGCTCAATTTTAGCTTAATTGCATCTTAATCTTAGTTCATTTTCTAGATCAATCATGAACTCATATAGCTTAATCATGCTATTCTTGCTAGATCATATGCATTTTCATCATTCAAATCCTCCATCTAAGTGTAGTCAAGTCACTAGAGTATGCATAATCAGATCTGAGAGCATTTTCATACTCACATTTACTAGGAGGTAATAAGTCGATTAGCTATGGTTTTACATTTCATTGATTTAATTCACTAACCATTGCTTGTAATGATTTATTGAGTGCATTGTGTTTGTAGGTACAGGTACACTTCACAGAGCATGACATTTTGGTGCCCACCGTGGGGCCAAAATCATCTCTTTTGCCCTCTTAATCTTCAACAAACTTCATCTCTGTCTGGCTCTATTTCAAAAATTTGTATGAGTTACTTTTCCAACTCGTACGAACTTCCTTTTAGCCTAGGACGACGAGAAATTCTAATTCGTACGAGGTGATTCTTTTGTCATACGACACCCTTTTACTCATTGCAAATTGCTGATCTGGTGGCGTACGAGATCCTTTTCATTGTCGTACGAGTTTCTGCTTTAGCATTTTCTGATTCATTCTAGCTCATTCCTGTGTCGTATGAGCCTGTTTGTATTCCTGTGCGAAATCTAAATTTGTGTTGTACTAACTGGAAATTTGTGTTGTACGAGTCTCTGTCTCTATAATTTTTAATAGACTGCATGTTAGGGTTCTCAGATTTTAATCCGAACTTCACTAATGCTAACCCTGGCTGGTTTGTGAGATTTTTGGTAGCCTAACTCTTTTCTGCAGGACGATTTAAGAAGAAAGGCTTCTCAAAGACAAATTTCAAAAACACAATCATGACTACTAATGGATCTATTTTGTAGGTTGCCTATGAATTCAACTAAAGTTTGTGTACTCATTAAAGTTTTCTAGGCACACTTCAATTTTGCTAAAGGAAATGAATAATCATGTATTTCGTGTATTTGATGATAGGTGAGTATGCTCTCACCTTTCTTAGGTGATCAGAAAGCTAGACTCATCTTTTTCTTTCATTAGTGCATTTCTTTAGCAGGCCTGCCCTCCCGATGAGTAATAACTCTTAGCCCTTAAGGTCGGTGAGAGGGGAACGACCTAAGTGGGAATGGCTAATGCCAAGTAATCCAACCCACTATAAAATAAATATGTTTTTGATAAAAATAAAAGCAACGGAAGTGCTCGAGAATAGCTCTCCTCCATACCTTTGGGTATATCAAACCTTGGTTTTCAAGGCTGGGAGACCTCTTAATTGAGTTTATACCCCGATAGTGCCGGTTAAAATAGAAGCTACCTGATTCACCTCTGAAAGGGTGATAATCTTTGTTCAAGAGAGATAGTAACTCTCCCAAGACACTTTCCATATCGTGCCCCCATTAGCATTTGGAGTCAGATAATACAGCGTTGAGAATCCATTGCATGAGACTAAGTGGCCATATTCTGATTAGCTATTGGGTGTGTACCTAAGTCAGCAAGCAAAGGTTTTCATTCTCAGCCAACTTCCTTAGGGTTTAGCATGCTTGGAGTCACTTATTACATCATGTGTTTGTTGTGTATTCATCCCTAAATCGACATATTAGACATCCAAAAACTGGAAGACATAAGCAAAATATTAAACTTCAGTTATCAAAAGTTCAAACAAACAATTTTTTTTATCTTTGTATGTTTATCTGTTGTACGAGTTAGGATCTCTGTCATACAAACCTATTTGCATAAAAACTTGTGTCGTGCTACATAGCATTTTGTGTCATACGAGTCAATTGTTTTGTCATATGGTTCAGAAAAGTGTATCGTACGATTTTCTGCTTTTTACATGAAAACTTATGCTTTGTCATACAGACTCATATCTTGTGTCATTCTAAGATGCATATCTTGTCATATGAAACTCTGCATTTGTCAGTCCAGAGTTATGTCCTGCATGCCTGTTTCAGATTTATCATTTCTGCCTAATCAATTTGCAGTAAATATAAACACCTGTTATCTGCCAATTTGTGCTTAGATTGTCTGCTTGGTTCACTTGGACAAGTTATTCCCCATCAAAATCAGACTCTAGAAAATATATACCTTAAGATTTTCAAGTGCTCACCCTCAACAAGTTCAAGATCTAAATATCTCAAAGTGCATTATCACCCTCTTTGGTAAATTGATCACTGAAACATAGTTTCTCATCAGGATCAATCATCCTTTATCATGAAACTGAAACGTTTGGTCAGGATAATCTTTTCCCACGTCGTAGGATATATCGTTCCTAGTGGACTTGGTTCTTATCAAATCATCACCATTGCACTCCTAAACCAAAGATTGAAAAACTTGCAAACTTTTAAACACTTGAATTCTCTTTTAGTGTCATATCACTTTATTGCCTTGAAATTGACTATTGATCACTTACCCAAAACAACCTTTTGGACAATCAAATCCTAGCAAAATAACATATGTGTATGCCCATTCTAACTAGAGCTCGGAAACGAAGAATCGCAAAGACTGAAATCAAAACATTAAGAACATTCAAAGAGCATACAACCATGGAACATGAAAATGAAATACAATTTGAAGAAGAAATAACAGAACAAAACATCAGAGACATCAAGAAACATCCCCAATTCGACAAATTTATGCAGAAATTGTTGGAGGAAGAAAAAGAAAAATACTTTCTAATGCTAGCTAAATCTAGTGCTACACTTCCCCAAGATTTTGATGTGAATAAATTGACACAAAAGAAAAGTGGCCCTCCCCCTAATAATGAACAATATGCAGACATATTTGGTCTCCACATGAATGACACATCAATTCCCAATAACACCAGAATCAATGAAGAAACTGACATACCTAGAAGAGATGAAGTAGAAATCCTGAATAATATTCAATTCAATGAGGATAAAAGAAGAGATCCCAATCCACCTAGAATGCAAAATCATGGTCATGCAAGAACAAATCATGTTGATAATCCTATCATGACTCTCACACAACAACTGCAAACAATGCAAACACAAATCCAAGAGATGCAAAGAGGAAATGTTAGATGATACTCACTTCAAGAAATCTATCCTTATCCTTTCAACAGAAATCTAAACATGATACCATTTCCTATAGGTTTTGAAACCCCGAGATATGAAAAATATGATGGAAGCACTAACCCTCAAGATCATATACGAGAATTTTGCACAATGAGTATGGAGTTTGCACATGAGGATACCTACTTAATGAGACTATTTCCGAAAGGCTTAATTGGACTAGCTATGGAATGGCTCTCCAAACTTACACTTGGAGTCAGATCATTTTTAGAGTTGGTGGATAAGTTTGTTTCACAATACTCCTACAACATACAACATGAAGTAACAATGCTAGACCTATGTAATACTAAACAAAAAAGTGGAGAACCCTTCATGACATTGTTACAACGATGGAGACGCCTAGCATTGCGGTATCCTCGTACATTGCCAGAGTACGAAAAAATGGACATATTCATTGACAACTTAAATGATCAAATGAGTTATTACTTAAAAATGCAAGGAAATCAAATCTTTGGAAAAATGGTTGATAATGGAATCAGAATGGAAGAAGCCATGATAAAGAAGGGTGAGTTGAAAATATACAAAGAAGGAGTCCATCCTCCTAACAACAACAATAACAATAATCACAATAATAAGCCAATGTTTTAGAATAGAAATCAAAATGTCATCAATGATGGAATAGTAGATAACAACAATGTGAAACCAAAGCAACCAATTTTCAATTTATCTACTCACTCAGCAGCAGTACAACAAAACAACAATCACCAAAGAGAAACTATCAAAACCTGCTTTCGAAGACAATTCACAAACATTGGTGAACCCCTTGGATCAGCACTAAAGACACTTCTCGCAAATAAATTGATCACTTTACTAGAAGAAAGGAACTACGAACCTCAAATCAAACCACCTTGGTGGAACGATAATCAATATTGCGATTTCCATCGAAACAAGGGACATCTCACAGATAATTGTCAAAAGTTGAAACATGTCATACAAGACTTAATTGATAATGGCGTAATATTTGTGGATGGACATACAACAAATGAATCTCATACTGCCTTTAAAACTCTGCTTCCCAACTATGAGAAAGGTGGGTCATCAACAACAAACAATGGTAAGGGTAAAGCAAAGGTAAACTACACTCATACATATGACAATGTGGTGAATGTGATTGTAGTTTAAGAAAAACAAAATCAAGAACATGCTCAGGCTATCACAAGAAGCAAAGCCAAAGTTGTTTTGTCAGGTCCTACAACAAACACATCATCCACTATAGAAAAACAATACAATCTAGTGGAGCAATTGCAGAAAACACCCACACAAATATCCATCTTGGAGCTTTTAAATCTTTCACCCGCACATAAAGAAATTCTTGAATGAGCATTAGTAGATACAACCTTATCCAAAGATCTTGATATCGATCAATTCCAAACCATGGTGGGACACCTCACAACCCCTCATTGCTTATCATTCACTAACAAAGATGACATGTCCTTGCAACATCCTCACAACGCTCCCTTGCATATTGAAGTCCTTATTCAAAAAATGCGAGTCAAGCGTGTTCTAATAGATGGTGGAGTTGGCCCAAATGTTTGTTCATTAAGTCTTGTTCGTGCCTTAGGATATTTAGAAGATGCAGTTGATGTCCAGAAAAGGATCACTATAAAAGCCTATGATGAAGAAGAACATTCCTCCAAGGGGATTGTGATACTACCAATCAGAGTGGGACCTCTACAAAAAGACACAGCATGCCAAGTTCTAGACTTGGACCTATCATATAATAGGCTCCTAGGGAGACCATGGATACATGACTTGCAAGCTACCCCATCAACCTATCATCAATGTGTAAAATTTCCCTATGAAGGACAAGAAATCACAATATCTATAGATGCAAATCCATTTCAATATTGTAGCAGTCTAAAAAATGGCTCAGGAAGTAATTGTTCCTCATAACAGGGAAGCAACATCTTTGAACACACAATCCAAGGAAAAATCATTCACCTCTATTCTATCAAGTATGGAAAAACAAATGCAGCTAAGAGATCGAGGGAATAGAGAATAATCAATATCATAATTACCACTTTCTCCTAAATCCTTAGGAAAGCCATCAAGCTTTAAACAACAACCAACTGTGAAACATCTTTCGATATTTGATGGAGCATTTATTAGTGTTGGAACCTTATCAGAGGAAACAAAAGACAATGATGTATTACAATGGCTATACAAAGATGAAGAAGTTCAACAAAAGATCAAAAATGTCAGAATACCTACAGAAAAATATGGAAAAGGATTCAACATTCTTCGAAGGATGGGATACACTGGAATAGGCCCTATAGGAAAAAGAAAAGAAGGTATCTCAGAACCTATTCAGCCTCACACTTAGCAGACAATAGACAAAATAGGTTTGGGATATGGACAAGTCACTTTACTGAAAGACACATCTTTTAGTCAACAAAAAGAGGAATATGAAAACAGACAAGAACAACTGGCAATTGAAAGGGAAGAAAAATCAGCTAAGCAACAAAAAAACACAAAATGGCAAAAGAAGCAAGCTTCAAATCAACAAGAGAAACAAACTAAAAACATCTCTCAAGAAGCATTAAATCTCAATCAAAACAAGAAAGAAGCTAATATAAGTTCAGGAGAACTCATAGAAAAGGTGACAAAACTCAATCTCAGTCCTGAAGAGGTTGAATATGAAAGAAGAAAAAGTATAGCCAAAAAAGAAGAAGAAATGTTATATGACCAAATCTGTAGACTACAAGCTGCAAGTGATACAGATTCTAATGAATGGGAATGGGATTCATATCACTCTGAAGAATCAGCTGAAGAAAAACGCTTTGAGGGAGATATAGAAGTCGATATAGTTCACACGTATGCAGGACAAATGTCAGGAACTAGTTCACTTGAACTAGAATCACATTCGGCTAACTTGGACTTAACCGAGAACGATCAGGAACTTCTTACGCAAGGTCATTCTGATGAGAGTACCGTTTTAGACATCAACATACATATTGAAAACTTTGATACATCCATCATGACCCTTGAAACATACCAACCTAAAGATCCCCTACCTCTATTCCACTCTGAGCTTATTGATTGGGAAAATGAAGGACATACTGCTATTGATACCTTTCCAAATGACCATGCCATATTTGTATATCTTAATGCAATCAAACTCGTAACAACTCTAACCAAGAATTTCAGCAACACATCTTCCAATCAAGTGGGTGTTAAATCTCCTAGTCGCAAAAGTGAAAATAAAGAAAACAATATCAGGTCTAATGTTGAAAACCATTTCTTAGCAACATTAGACTAGGAAAAAGTAAAAAGAAAGGACACATCTAACAGTGAAAACCTCCTCGAGGCACCGAAAGATGGGAGATTTGACACTTTACCTGAGCATTATCAAGAAAGGTCATCAATTTTGATCGAACCAGCAGAGGTAGCTAACATTGGCACAACAGAGCAACCAAAGATTCTTCATCCAGGAACATCTTTATCAGAGGTAGAAATGCAACAATATGAGGAATTCTTCAAATGACGACAAATCAATTTTGCCTAGTCCTATGTAGACATGCCAGGGTTAGATCCAGAGCTTATTATGCATCACTTGAATGTTAGTATAGGAGCCAAACCAGTCAAACAGAAGTTAAGGAAAATGCATCTGCATATCGCTTTTCTAGTCAAGGCAGAACTAAAGAAATTACTGGATGCAGGATTCATCATACCTGTAGCATATCCTCAATGGGTATCCAACATTGTTCTTGTTTCAAAACCAGATAAAAGCATCAGAATATGCACAGACTTCAGAGATCTTAATAACGCATGTCCAAAGGATGACTTTCCTTTGCCTAACATCAACATCATTGTAGATTTAACTACTGGACAGTCCATATTTCTCTAATGGATGGTTTCTCCGGATACAATCAGATCAAGAAAAGTCAACTTTCACATGTCCATGGGGTACTTTCTGTTGGAACGTCATGCCTTTTGGATTAAAGAATGTAGGTGCTACATATCAAAGAGCTATGATAACTATATTTCGTGACATGATGCATACATTCATGGAAGACTATGTGGATGACATATTAGCTAAATCATACAACAAAGAAGGACATATAGAGATATTGGAAAAGATCTTTGACAGGTTAGAACAATACAAACTAAGGCTAAATCCTAAGAAATGTGCCTTTGGTGTCACTTTAGGAAAACTATTGGGATACATTGTTTCAGCAAGAGGAATCGAAGTAGATCCAGCTAAGGTTAAAGCAATCATGGAAATGGCATCTCCCAAGAATATTAGTCAACTAAGATCCCTACAAGGAAAACTCCAGTCAATCAGAAGATTTGTGGCTCAATTAGCAGATAAATGTCAACCATTTACTCACCTATTGCACAAACATGTTAATTTTAAATGGGACCATCAATGTGAAGAAGCATTCAACAAGATCAAGGCATATCTCATGCAACCACATGTTCTAATGTCACCAATTCTAGGAAAACCATTATTACTCTATATATCAACTACCGAAGCATCATTGGGAGTTTTGCTCAGACAAGAGGATAAGGAAGGAAAAGAACGAGCTATCTACTACAACAACAGAGTGCTAGTGGGATATGAGGTCAACTATTCATCAACAAAAAAAGCATGCTTGATAGTAGTTTTTGCTTCTCAAAAACTACAACACTATCTACTATCTCACTCCATCAAGTTGATAGCTAAAATCGATCCTCTGAAGTATTTTCTCAGCAAAGCCACATTGGCAGGACAACTAGCAAAATGGATCATGATTCTAAGCGAGTTTGATATCAAATATGTTGATAGAAAAGCTATCAAGGGATAAGTCATCGTAGATCAACTAGTAGAGACACCACTTCAAGATGACCATCCTCTACAGATTGAGTTTCCTAATGCTGATATCCTAACAGTCACAACAAAAGCATGGCAACTATACTTTGATGGTTCATATACACAACACGGATCGGGAGCGGGAATTCTATTCATCACGCCACAAGGGCATGCAATCCCGAAAGCATACAAATTAAGCTTTCCATGCACAAACAATATAGCAGAGTATGAAGCATTGGTAACAGGTATCAAAATGGCTATAGAATGGAATATAAAACAACTTCAAGTCTTTGGAGACTCCCAGCTTGTCATTAATCAAATCAATGATGACTATCAAACAAAAGATGACAAAATCATGCCTTACAAAAAGATGGTTGATGATATCAAGAAGTACTTTGTAGAAATAAATTTTGAACAAATCCCAAGAAATGATAACAAAGCAGCAGATGCCATGGCTACACTTTCTTCTCTCTTACAGACATAGGAAAATCAACAGCGTTATGAATTCCTGGTTGAAGAGTTGTTTCATCCCGCCTTTAATTGTCCTGATTCCCAAACCATATGTCAACTTATTGGACATGATTCCTCCCTCTATGGCCAAACTTACACATACCTAAAAGACAACATCTTACAGCTTGACTTATCGAAAAACCAAAAGAGAAACTTTATTCGCCAATCCTCTCATTTTACTCTCGTCGTAGATACCTTGTTTAAATGAGGTCTAGACGGTACTCTCTTACGATGTCTCAAACAAGAAGAATCTAAGAAGGTCTTACATGAAGCCCATAACGACATTTGTGGCACTCATTCAAGTGGTCTTACCCTTTCAAAAAACCTCATATGTTTGGGCTAATATTGGCCGACTATGGAATGAGATTCTTTTAAAATAGCAAGAACATGCAAACAATGTGAAATCCATGGGAATTTGATCCATGCACCAGCACAAGAACTGCATGCTTTAACAACATCTTGGCCTTTTTGCCAATGGGGTCTTGATCTAGTAGGAAAGATAAATCCTTCTTCATCTAATGGACACAAATTCATCCTTGTAGCTATAGAATATTTTACAAAATGGATTGAAGCAATACCTCTCATCAACATCACAGGAAAACAAATTATTGCATTTATCTTGAATTATATCATCTGTCACTATGGAATACCAATGACCATTATCACTGATAATGGGTGACCATTCAAGAATCAAGACGTACAAGAGCTATGTGAGAAATTTAAAATCCAGCACAAATTCTCTACACCATATTATCCACAGGGAAATGGACAAGCAGAAGCATCTAACAAAACTATTCTGAAAATCCTCAAAAAGACAGTGAACGATGCTGGGAAAGATTGGCATATTCAACTAAACCCTGCTCTATGGGCTTACCGCACCAGTATCTGCACACTGACATGTGCCACACCTTTCTCTCTTGTATATGGATCAGAAGCCATATTGCCAATCGAAGTAAAGATACCCTCTCGACGTGTGTCACTAAAAGCTCTCATCCCAGATGAAGAATGACGAGTATCTAGACTGCAAGAGTTAGAACTAATTCATGAACGAACATAAAATGCCTTTGATCATCTAAAGGTATATTAGCAAAGAATGTGTCGAAGCTATAATCACAAGGTTAAACCACGAATCTTTCAAGTGGGAGAACTAGTGCTAAAGGAAAATCCACGCAACCAGGTAGATCGAGAAAAGAAAGGAAAGTTTGAAACAAACTGGTTAGGTCCGTTTGTGGTCACAACAGTATTTGGATCAGAAGCATATTAGCTATCAACACAGGATGATGATCAACTCGAGGAAACCATCAATAGCATGCATATGAAGAAGTTCTATGTCTGAAAAAGTAGAAAAAATAAAAAACAGTAAAAAAGCAGAAAAAATCAAAAACAGTGAAAAAGCAAAAAAAATCAAAAACAGTGAAAAAGCAGAAAAATCCAAAAAACATCAAATATCATAAAAAGTGCAATAAAAACAGACGGTGAAAACCTAGCAAACAGGCACTATCTATTTGCTAGCTCTTCCATCTATTAATTCATGCATTCTTTCCACTTGCATTCAACTTCCATCGGCACTATCCATATGCATCATAAGCCTTTGTACATATGCAAACATCCTAGGTGGCTTCTTGCCATGGTTTGGATAATTGGATATGTAGACGTATAAAAATGACCATATTCCTAAATGAATATTTTATGTTCATTTCTCTATTTGATTAAATCCAATTTAATTAAATTATCCACATTCTTCTATTTTATTAAGTAAATTACTCAATTTATTTAAATAAAATTCACTATACCCATTTAATGAATAAATCATTTTATTCAATTAAATCCCCCTATCCACTTTTAATTAAATTCAAATTTAATTAAATAGTTATCCTAAAATTGAATAAATCTAATTTATTTAATTTCCCCAAATTGCAACCAAATTGAATTAAATTACTTTATTTCAATTAAATCCTGTTATCCCTCCATCCACTTGCAAAATCCTAAACCCCTTTCTAATCCCTTCTAGAATCTTCTAATCGCTTCTGATTAGCCTAACCCATCTTCTAAACTTTGTCACATCCCTAAGCAAAGAGAAGTCGCTTCTTAAACCTCAAAGTCTTTGATAACCATTAAAGGCTTCCAACATTCAACCACTTAATTCCTCAAAGTCTTTGATAGCCATTAAAAGCTTCCAACCTTCAACCACTTAATCCCCCAAAGTCTTCAATAACCATTAATGGTTAACTCAAACCCTCTTGCATGGTTAAAACATTTGTTTTAACTCAACCTTCACCCAACCCAAGGGTCTCATCAGGCCTTTAATGCTTTGACCATGATTATCTCTTAATCATTTGCACAAAGGTTTATCCTTGGATTAACTCTTAATCCAGTGGGTAATCCTAATTTAGACTTGACCCTTACCTTCTAGATAACCATAAGGTCTTCTCAGGCATTTAATGCATCCAACCCCTTCTCTCAACCCAACCCTATGTTGACACTTGTCACCATTTCATTGGTGCAAATTGTGCACATGGATCCCCAACTTTCAAGCTTGGCCCTTGATTAAACCTTTCAATCCTAACCATCCATTGCCCTGTTTTTGCTATAAATAGAACTGTCATCCCTCCATTTGAAAAACATCCTTCAAATTTGTAGTATCACACTTATGCTCAAATACATTCAAACTTTCATATCATTTTTATGCTCATCATTTTAGCCTCTTTGAAATCAGGAATTAATCTAAATATGCATGTTTAGGATAATATCTTTATCATTTAGCTCAATCATAGACTAATATATCATGTTAGGATAGTATTTATACTAATTTTGTCATCTTATCATATAGTTTATTGCATTTTAAAATCATGCATAGCTTAGGATGCATCTCATACTAAAAACTATCAAAGCATCCCTTGTTCTTGCATTTGCCATCCCTAAACCATTTTGCTCAGTGATCTGAGAGCAAAAACATTGGTTTGAGGGACATTGTGAGATAGAGAACCATGGGACTCACCTTGGGAAGCTGAGTAATACGTTATTACTCCATAGCTTGCATCAAGAAGTCCTGTGTGTGTGTGTGGACAAGTCATTTAGCAATATTTTCACATATTAAGTTTTATTGACCCACTTTTCCCACATACATTTCTGGCGCCCACCGTGGGGCCCGACCCCAAATATCACATCGGTTTTTGAAACTAACTACTTTTGCAGGCACGCGAGAAAAATGAATTAGTGCGTTCAAATCACTGTTTAGCGCATCCAGTCCACTGTTCAGCGCGTGGGGTCTCTACTTAAGCGCTTAAAGTCCTTTCTTTAGCGCATAACCTCACTCAAACTTTTCTAGTAAGTCTCAGCGCGGACGAAAAACAGAATAGCGCATGTGAACAATAGATTGGCGCGTCGGGTCTGTCAGATAGCGCATCCCGTTTACCAGATAGCGCTTTAAGTCCATCAGCTAGCGCTTAAAAACCATCTTTTAGCGCATCAAATCAGTACTTTTCCTGCAAGTCTCAACGCAGGAGAAAAACAGAGCAGCACTTCCGACGCACAGAGTAGTGCATCCGGAACACAGTGCAGCGCATTAAGATATTGTTTTAGCGCGTACAGTCCTTTCTATAGCGCATCACAGACAGTTAGCAAAAAAATTACAATTGTAACCGAAATAAAATCTACACTTGTAGAAGTCCACCCAAAATCTAGATTTTCTAACTATTCAATTGACTTTTGGCAGGACTCTAACAATTTTCTTGCAGGTGGAGCGGGCCATTTTCTTTTAAGCGATTTCTTTTGCTGACCAAAACATCGAATTTACTTTGTTGACCAAAACTCCTTTTCATAGATTAGAAAATCATTGCCTTGAAAGGATAAAATAAACACCATGTTTTCGAGGAGCAACATCTCCATATAGATTTTAGCAAAATCACTGAATTGAAAGGCTAAAAAGAACCAACTTGATTGCTTTGTCTCGAAAGTGGAAGGAATATGCTCTCCCCTTAACTGGGTGATCAAAAATCCAGACCACTCTTACAACTTTCTGTACTTCAAGAATTTACATCCTTTAGTAGGCCTGCCTTCCCGAGGAGTTTCAATCAACTCTTAAAGCCGTTTATGGCCGGTGTGAAGGGAACGACCTAAGTGGGGAACGACTTTGACGCCAAGAATTCCAACCCACTATAATCAAATGTGGAAAGTGACGAAAGTCCTTTTCAATGGTTGTGCGCAGCGATTAGCCTTCCCCCAGTATCTTTGAGATACGTAAAGCCTTTGTTCTAAAGGTTGGGAAGCCTCCTGAAGGAGTTTATCACTGACGGCCGAACGGGAAGCCTGATTATGAACCATAGAAATAGAAGCTTTGAACTAAGTCAGTAACTAGACATTTATAACATTATAGTGCAAGGGTGGGGAAGAATCCGCCCCCAAGATTACTCACCATATATCTCCCAAGATAACTACTCAATTGTGAAGCGATTCACTTTGGGTTACTTTCTGGCAAAAGGCAAAAAAATGGGCGCCCTCTAGGGGGTGACACGGCTGTTTGAGCTGACGGAGTATCGAGACTAGTGAGCTATGATGTTATTTATGACCCTTGACTAAAGAGTCTTTTTGAAGTGTATTATTTGTATCCAAACCTGTTAAAACATTGAGGATTTGAACACATCCTCGCAGAACATACACTTTTTGTTAGATTAGGCAAAATGGTTGTACTTTTTATGTAGTGTTTGCATTTATTACTTCAGAAAATCATCCATCAAACTTGAAAAATTCACAGCAAAAATTCAAAATTCACAAAAATCAACCAAATAAACAATCAGGGCAGTTTAGCGCATAAGAGCAACTTATTAGTGCGTAGAGTACTTTTGTTAGCGCATCCAAACCTAAAGTTAGCGCATCGATTGCACACAGTAGCGTTTTATTCAAAGACAAATCAGTGTTGAAATGTTTTAGTGCATCAAAACAATAGTCTAGCGTGTGGAAACAACAACTTAGCGCGTAGAATCCAAACATTAGCGCATAAAGTCCAACAGTTAGCCCATGACAGACCCAAGATAGCGCATAGGTTTTTCAACTGTTAGACAACAATTTTTTAAACAGTCAAAACTTTAGCGTGTGTCTGGGGGTAGCCTAGCGTGTGTGGTTATTATTTTAGCGCATAGAGGAATTTGAGTAGCGCATGTAGACTCTATTCTAGCGTGTGATCCAAAACAGAAAAAAAGAGAGAGAAACCGGGAAAAATTTTTGAAATTTTCAAGAACATTTTTTAAAGCTTTTTTTTCCATCAACATCATCTTTCATCAAAACAGAGTGACAAACAAACCATTAAAACTATTTCTTGCGTTAAATTTGTGTCAAAACAAACGTTATCAAAATCTGAAACAAATCAAGCCATAAAGGATGTCTCTCTTATCATAATCCAGAAATTTCATCATCAGTATCAACAGAATCCTTTACCATCTTACGGATTTTTATCTCAAAACACTTGTTTAAAAATCTCAAATAGTCAAATCAAGTCTCCATAGCGGGAGTCTTTTATCCATATCATTTGACACACTTTGTCGTGAAGGGGCATCTAAACCTTCACTTTGATAAAGTAAGATTTGAAACTTTCAAAAACAAGAATCAACTGAATCCAAACCAATCAAAGGAAACCATTGATTACTCATGCATGACTAATCCCCTTATTCTGAGAAGAAAGAACCTTTATCGTAACATCACATTGAAGAAACAACAACCTAGTTTTTCCAAATTCATAAAAAGAAACAAGTTCTTATACATCAATCGTCAACTATTCCAATCTCATCAGGTATTCCTACATCACGTCAAACGTTATATCCAAAACAAATCTAGAGAATTTGATAAGGAACCCTTGAAAACAAGAGCATACTGTCAAAAGTCTGCTTTTAATCAAACCATAAACTGTAGCGGAAAGATCAATCCAGCATTCTTGCCCGACGAGTGCAGCACGTATAACACATCTCGACCAGAACCACCCACCCCCGAGCAACACATCGAAGAGGATTTTGTCCCCTTCGTCACCGAAAGTTTCTACTAAAATGCCTGTTACTCGCTCTCAAAAGAACCAACAAAGCGAGGCACACGCAGAATCAAGTATGAATCGCAGACTGTCAAATCCTTTTGAAGTTCCACATTCGGAAGAGCCTGAAATTACTTAAGCACTTCTTCAACAATGTCAGGAAAACCCTTCATTCCAAAAGCTTGTAGAAAGGCTCATGGAAAATGACAAGGAAAAATATCTGCTCATGCTCACAAGTAAAGGCGTTAAACTTCTTGAAGATTTAGACTCAAACATCTTTAAAATGGGATCTCAACAATATGCATACCAAGAACAACAAAGAGAAGAAGAAACTCGTAAGTTTGAACAACATATACCTGAGCAATGCATTCCAGAACAACGCATACCAGAAATGCATATACCCGAACGAGAAACACCAGAGCAACACATACCATATACCACACCTTTTCAGCTGAGAACAAATACAAGGGAAGAGCTTTTCCCTCGACAAGAAAGTATACCTTTGGCTGCCCTTACTCAACAAATGCAAATGTTGCAAAGGCAAATACAGGATATGCAACAAGGGACAACAGTGCGGTACTCTTTGAATGAAATCTGTCCTTATCCATTTGACAGAAGATTGAACATGGTGCCTTTTCCTCCAAACTCAGACATCCCCAAATTTGATAAATATGATGGGAAAAGTGATCCCCGAGACCATGTTCGAGAATTTTGCACACTAAGCCTTGAATTTTCTCATGATGACACCTATTTGATGAGGTTATTCCCCAGAAGCTTGGATGGGCAAACCATGGAATGGTTATCCAAAATTACACCACCTGTGAGATCATTTGATGAGTTGGTTAACAAATTCATAACCCACTATTCCTACAACATCCAACATGCCATAACCTTGCTAGATGTTTGCAACACCAAGCAAAAGAACAATGAAACATTCATGGTTTTCCTTCAACGCTGGTGACATATGGTCTCCAGATATCCTCGAGATATTCCCGAAAAGGAGAAAATGGAAATCTTTATCGATAACTTGAATAGTGAAATGAGTTACAGACTAAAACTTCAATACATACCATCTTTCGCTAAATTGATTGAAAATGGCATTCAAGTAGAAGAAGCATGTGTCGAAAAGGGAGCACTCAAATTCTACAAGGAAGGAACCAACTCATCAAACTACAATAACCAGAACAACACCAACCTTGACAAATCTCGATTTTGGACTCAAAACAAAAACGAAGGCACCAGTGAAACACATGATCCAAAATCTAAGCAACCAGTGCTTGCATTATTCGGAAATCCTCAAAATACAAAAAATCCTAAAAATACTAATCCCAGTGCTAACACATACGCACCAAACACTGATCAAGGGCAACTCAACACAAACAACACCAACGATACTCAAAGCAAAAACATGAATCCAAGACCTAACAACAATTCACGCAACAACACGAACAATTTCCAAAAGCGTATCTTCACACCACTGGGGCAATCACTAGAATCAACATTCAGAGAACTTTTGGCACACAAGATTCTTTTCTTGCCTCCAATTAGCAACTACGAACCTCAAATCAAACCACCTTAGTGGAATGATTCACACTATTGTGATTACCATCGTAACAAGGGTCATCAGACGAACGATTGCATGAGGTTGAAACACGTGGTGCAAGATATGATTGGTCGAGGTGACTTGACAATAGATGGTCTCAAAACAAATGGTGATCATGGAGCCTTTAAAAATCCTCTTCCAAATTACAACAAAGATGGAGCTTCAACCTCGAATGATACACGCGGAGCTCGTATCAACCATGTCTACAACAACATGATCAATCACATATCAGCTGAAGAGCATCAAGTAAATGTCATCACCATCCGAGATCAGCATGATCATGAATCTGTCAATGTAACAACCCGAACTCAGAAATATGTCTTGAAAGGACATACTGCACCTACAAATACCACATCAAAAATCCAATATGACTTGGTTAGCCAACTACGTAAAACTCCAGCGTAGATATCTATACTAGAATTGCTGAAACTATCACCAAGGCACAAAGACATATTAGAACAAGCGCTATTGGAAACCAATGTACCTCAAAATTTGGATACGGACAAATTTCAAGCCATGGTCGCCCATATGACTGGACCGCATAACCTTACCTTCTCAGAACATGACGATGCTTCCTTAATCCATCCGCATAATACTCCTCTCCATATCGAAGTCATTGTTTGCAAACACCGAGTGAAAAGAGTACTAATCGATGGAGGAGCCGGCCTTAATATATGTACTTTAAAGCTTATCTGTGCATTAGGTTTCTCAGAAGAATCTATTGATCCCTGCAAGAAGATTACCATAAAGGCATATGATGATGAGGAAAGGTCCTCTAAAGGAACTGTGATACTACCTATTCAAGTGGGACCAATACAAAAGGATACTATATGTCAGGTCTTGGACATAGATCTAACCTACAATATCTTGTTAGGACGACCCTAGATACATGAAATGCAAGCAGTACCTTCTACGTACCACCAGTGTGTCAAGTTTCCTTATGATGGACAAGAAATATCCATATCTGCTGATCACAATCCATTTCAACATTGCAATGCAATGGGGGCAGCCCAAGATAGTTTGGTTCCTCATAATAGAGAAAAGCAGCTATCTTCAACATTAGATCCACACACAGCAAAATCCAACTCCTTATGGGGAGACTTCAAACAGAAAATGCAAATCAAAGACCAAGGTATGGGAGAATACTCTTTGGAGCCTTTATGTTTGGCTAAATTGCCAACATCACCTAGATCTCATGGATTGCCTACTACATCAACACATCTGGTTACTCAGCCCATCACCAAATTTGATGGTACCTTCATCCAATTGGGTACTCTAGCACATGAATCAGAAGACAAGGACATTCTTAGCTGGTTATACCAAGATGAGGAAGAAGATCATAGAGCAGCTGCTCTAGACATTGTTCTACCAACACACCTGTATGGAAAAGGCTACTTAATCATGAAGCAAATGGGATATGGCGGTAAAGGACCTATTGGGAAACATAAAGGAGTCACTGAACCTATAGATCTTCCTTCACAACCTAGTAGAAACAAGCTGGGGCATCCTATCAAATCAATATCATCATCAAAATGAGATTATTCTTTGAATCAACGCGTCATCACACCTCGCTTCAAAGAGGGGCAAAATGTATACACCTAAAAATGGTCTGAAGATAATTAATTGAATAAACAATTATTTAATTAATCTCCCCTCCCCAATTTAATTGAATTCATTAAGCAATTTGATTAAATTTCCCCTTTCATCTACTTATTAATAAATCTAAGGATTTATTTAATAGGTTCATTTCACCCCTTTGATTAATTAATTCCCTCCACCAAAATCATTTCTTCTAGATCCTTTAATTAATTAAAACAAATAAAATTCATGAGTTGTTGAGATTAATTAGCCTTTTCCTATTATTTGAATTTTCAAATTCTAATTCTCCTAACTTCTACCACTCCTAAACCTAACCCATTCCTAAACCTAACCCATTCTACCTACCTACCATGTCCCCTTTCATCCAACCTCTTCTAGAACCTTTGTGACACTTGTCACTAAATGTTCCCTTTCATCCACTCTCTTCTAGAAGCCTCTTGACACTTGTCACCATAGGGATGACAGATGTTCCCTTTAATCCAACCCCTTTGCCAACCTCCTCCAATTTAACCATTGATATCTTCAGATCAATCTTGACCATTGATTCCTGCCACCTCACCCCTAGCCTTGAAAATCCTATAAATAGACCTCATTTGGAGCAATATGGATCACATCTCATTCTCATTTTATGCATTTTTATTATACGTATCTAGCTTCTAGTTTATCATCTTTAGCAATGTTATCATGCTTAATTTTAGCTTAATTGCATCTTAATCTTAGTTCATTTTCTAGATCAATCATGAACTCATATAGCTTAATCATGCTATTCTTGCTAGATCATGCATTTTCATCATTCAAATCCTCCATCTAAGTGTAGTCAAGTCACTAGAGTATGCAGAATCAGATCTGAGAGCATTTTCATACTCGCATTTACTTTGAGGCAATAAGTTGATTAGCTATGGTTTTACATTTCATTGATTTAATTCACTAGCCATTGCTTATAATAATTTATTGAGTGCATTGTGTTTGTAGGTATAGGTACACTTCACAGAGCACGACACTTACAGTTTGCTTACACAACTAGGATTTTCTAAAAATGTCATTAATCTCGCTAAGAAAATAACAATTAAAGCCTATGATTAAGAAGAAAGGACCTCTAAAGGTCTGGTATCATTATCAATTAGGGTGGGACCTGTAGAAAGAGATGTCATTTTCCAGGTACTTGATCTTGCTTTGTCATACAATATCTTACTGGGTAGGTCATGGATTCATGAGATGAAGGAAGTTCCATCTATATACCATCAATGCTTATTCCCTACAATGGAGTTGAAGTCAGTATTCCTGCTGATACAAATGTCACCTGTAATGCATTAACAAAAGGTGTTGATACCTTTGTGCCTCATAATAGGGTAGCCTCTACAAATGAAAATCAAGAAGGCTTGATGAAAGATAGAAAAGAAATTGAAGATTACAAATACCGGCATGGATGGATACAAGATAGAACCGGTACTTTCATTAGTCTCTCCCCCTCCATCACAAAAATAGTTGGGCAAACCATGAGAGGCTATGAGAACACAGACTCTAACTCCTAATATCATATATGATGGTCTTTTTGTACAGTCTTCTACTTCCCTAGTAGATGAAATAGAAGAGGATGTTGTTCTTAAGTGGCTTTTCAAGGAAGATAGTTAAAATGAGGAAGTACGACATTATGAGATTTCTCCAACCCAATATGGTCCTGGCTACAAGATGATTCAACGCATGGGATATTCAGGTACTGGTCCTCTGGGAAAACATCAAGAGGGTATTATTGAACCGATTCAGCTTCAAACAAAATCCACAAATGATAAAGTTGGACTGGGATACAATCCAGGAAAAACACCAGACCAAAAACTTGCTTCTAAGACTAAGTGGAAGAAAAAGAAACTACCTTCAACATTACAGGAAGTAAACACTCAACAAATTCAAGACAACTATGAAACAAAACAAGAGGAACTAGCAATCAAGAGAGAAGAAACAGTCAGTACTCAAGTTATGATGGTATCAGCTACAAAAGTACAAAAAGTAGAGGTCCCAGAAGATATGAAAGAGGAAGTACAAAGATTTAGGGAATTGTTTACACCACTAAAAATTCCAGTCACATACATTGGTAGGCAACAAGTAGAAGATTCAGAGACCGACTCAAATGAGTATGAATGGGGTCCAGATCACCTCATAGATACATCCACTACAGAAACTTCAGAAGAGTCTACTAGTACCACAGATGATACTCAAGAGCTGATGCGCATAAAGCTAGAAAAGGAGGTACAAGAAAGAAGACAAAAAAGAAAAGCAAACTATGAACAAGCATTGAAGGAAGGAAGAATACCATAAAGTTTCTCATCTATTATGTACCCCTCTAATAAAACAGAACAAATCAAGTATAGCACTACATAAGAAGAATTGGAATCTACATAAGCATAACCAATCATTAGTCCAAAGGAAGCTGAATGGAGTAGACAACAAGGAGTCATAGAAACATCAAGATCATGTCAATAGGTGTGTCAGATACAAATGATAAATGAGCTAGATCTTGAAGGAACCTACAGTATTAAAGATGTTGGTGTTGGTATCATACATATATTCAATAAATCACTTGAAGAAGACTCAAAAACTTCATCTGATGACTCTGACAATAGTCCTATTCATGACAATATCTACTTAGCATCAAATTCTGAATCATCTTATGTAAATAATGAAAATCTGTCTACTGACCTTATTGTTGTTGAACCACGATATGAAGTCCAGTCTGACGTAGAAAACAACGCTACAAATATGTCTATTGGATTAGGTCAACTAAATATTAACATGCACTTTAATAATCATGATCTGACTCTTCCTGGTCTCGAGACATTTACACAAGGTATCCTTCTAGAACTCAAGTTTTCGATCCATAGTTGTGATGACAATACCATGAACTCCCTCGAGCCAGTCCAAAATTTATCCTTAGTACATCCATAACTAATTGACTGTGCTTTACAAGACCAGCCCATGAATATACCTACTTTTGCCAATAACTATATGTTACCCTATTACCTCAATGTAGTTGAACCTATGGACTCTTCCACCAGTGAACAGAGTGAAAACATGATTGAAACATATATCAAGTATCTTAGTTGCAAAAATAAGAAAAATAAAAATAAAAGATCTGATGGCGAAAACCACATTATGGCGGTGTCAGAATCTAAAAAAGAGAAAATAAAAATAAAGGAAGTACCTAAGGGTGAAAACCTCTCTAAGGTGCCCGAAGGAGAGATACTTGATATACTGCCAAGTCATTTTTAGGAAAAGTCTTCTATATTGATCGAGCCAACTCAGCCAGTGAACATTGGGAGTCAAGAGACACCACACATCATTCATGTATCTCAATCATTATCAGCAAAAGAATTAAAAGATTTCACTCATCTCTTTTCAGAAAAGAAGATTAATTTTGCATGGACATACACTGATATGCCAGGCCTGGATCCTGATCTTATCATGCACCATCTTTCTATCACACTAGGAGTTAAACCAGTCAAGCAAAAAATTCATAAGATGCACCCTCATGTGGCACTGTTAGTCAAGGTTGGGCTAGAAAAATGCTAAAAGTTGGGTTTATCAAAGCTATAGACTATGTCGAATGGATTTCAAACATTGTTCTTGTGTCAAAGGCAGACAAATCTATTAGGGTTTGCATAGACTTCAGAGATCTCGACAAAGCTTGTTTGAAGGATGACTTTCCATTACCAAACATTGATAGGATAGTAGACATGACTGCTGGGTATGAGATGTACTCACTAATGGGTGGATTCTCTGGCTATAATCAGATCAAAATATCCCTTGGAGATCAAGAAAAGACATCTTTCACTTGTGCATGGGGAACCTTTTGCTGGAATGTCATGCCATTTGGGCTAAAGAATGCAAGAGCAACCTACCAAAGAGTAGTAACCACTATCTTTCATGACATGATGCATAAGAATATGGAAGATTATGTTGATGACACCTTAGTGAAGACCATGAAGAGATCCACGCATATTCAAGAGCTAGGCCCTATACTAAATAGAATGGAAAAATTCAAACTCCGGTTAAATCCAAAAAAGTGTGCATTCGGACTGACATCTGAGAAATTGCTTGGCTACATTATTTCAGAGAAGGGAATCGAGGTTGATCCTGAGAAATTCCAAGCTATAATGGAAATGCCACCTCCAAAGAACATCTGTCAAATGAGAAGTTTACAAGGACATCTCCAATCAATCAGACGCTTCATTTCTCAGCTAGCAGACAAAGCTCAATCTTTCACAAAAGTATTGAGGAAAGGAGTAATATACAACTGGGATCAAGAATGTGAAAAACATCTTCAGAAAATAAAACAATATCTATCCAATCCACCAATATCGATGCCACCAATTCAGGGTAAACCATTGATCTTATACATATCAACAACTGATTGATCATTGGGGGCAGTTCTGGCACAACAAGATGAAAATAAAAAGGAACGAGCTATCTATTACATCAGCAAGACATTGGTGTCTTATGAAATGAACTACACTATAATAGAAAAAGAATGCTTGGCATTAGTCTTTGCATCATAAAAATTGAGACACTACATGTTAGCACATTCAGTCAAGCTGGTGGCTAAAATTGATCCGCTCAAATATCTTCTCAGCAAAGCAACACTTACAAGAAGATTGGCAAAGTGGGTCATGGTCCTTATAGAGTTTGGTATTGAATATGTCAAACACAAAGCCATAAAAGGATAGGTAATTGCAGATCAACTTGCTGAAGCTCCACTTGAAGACACTCAACCGCTGCATATAGAGTTTCCAGATGAATCAATAATGCACCTTACTCAACAACCCTAAAAGATTTTCTTTGATGGATCTTTCACTCAAAATGGTTCCAGTGTTGGAATACTATTTATTACTCCTCAAAAGTATTAAGTCCCAAAGTCTTATAAGATTCTTTTCCCTTAAACAAACAACATTATAGAATATGAAGCTTTGGTAAACGGGATAAAGCTAGCTATTGAATGGAAGGTTGCAGAATTACACATATATGGAGATTCTCAGTTGATCATTAATCAAATCAATGATACATATCAGACTCAAGATGAGAAACGGATGCCTTATAAGAGGATGGTGGATGATCTTAATAAATATTTTTCTTTTGTATAATTCCAACAGATTCCCATATCTGCAAACAGAGCAGTAGATGATATGGCCACCTTGGCATCTATACCTGAGTTACAAGAATCCAAATTTTGCTTTGAATTCTTGGTGGAAGAGTTACATTACCTTGCCTTTGATTCTCCTAAGACCCAAATAGTCTGTTCTATTATTGAACATGACTCATCCCGATACAGCCACATTTACTCTTACCTACGAGACCAAATTATCTCTAAAAATCTTACCCGTAATGAGAAAAGAAACCTAACCCGAAATGCTTCACGGTATGTTATCATTGCTAATGATCTATTTAGATGAGGTTTGGACAGTACATTGCTTAGGTGTCTAGAAACTGAAGAATCTAAATGTGCATTATCGAAAGTCCATGAAGGTATTCGTGGATCTCATTCGAATGGTCTTACTTTAGCTTAGAAACTACTATGGGTTGGCTACTACTCGCCAGACATGGAGAAAGATGCTATTAAATTTGCTAAGACTTGCGAGAAGTGTCAGCTACATGGGAACCTCATACATGCTCCAGCAAGGGATCTCATACCCTTCATTACACATTGGCCTTTTCAGCAATGGGCCTTTGATCTCATTGGTTAGATATATCCTGCATCATCTAACAGACACAAATTTATCATAACCATGATTGAGTATTTCACTAAGTGGGTAGAAGCGGTTCCTCTCATCAAAGCAACCGGTAAACAAGTAGCTCTATTCATCTTGAACTATATCATCTACAGGTATGGGATAACTTCATCCATCGTGACTGATAATGGAGGACAGTTCAAGAATAAAGATCTGGACAAGCTCTATGAGAAATTCAAAATTAAACAACATTGGTCATCAGTATATTATCCTCAAGGTAATGGACAAGCTGAGGCATCTAACAAAAACCTACTGACTATCTTGCATAGAATAGTGAACAAATCTGGGAAGGATTGGCAACTACAGCTCAATCCTGCATTATGGGCTTATAGAACAAGTATCAAAGCACCTACTGGGGCTACACCTTTTTCTTTGGTGTATGGGTCCGAAGAAGTATTGCCTATTGAAGTGGAAATACCATCTCTAAGAGTTTCTTTGCAAGGTCTTGTTACTAATGAAGACTATAGAATATCTAGATTGCAAGAACTCGAATTGCTGGATGAGCATCGGCAAGTGGCATTTGATCATCTCAGAGTGTATCAAAAGAGAATGTCCAGAGGATATAACAAGAAGGTTAGACAAAAAAAAATTTAGGTTGGTGACCTAGTTCCAAGAGAAAATCCTAAAAATCAATAGTTTCGAGACAACAAAGGGAAGTTTGAACCCAACTGGTTGGGTCCCTACATCATTACTACAGTCTTCAGCTCTAGTGCCTATCAACTCTCAACATTGGAAGGAGAACAAATCCATGAACTGATCAACACCATCCATTTGAAGAAATTCTTCACTTAGCATTCTCTGTCCCAGCAACTTGTACAACTGAAAAAGGTCCTGAAAAAAAAATCAAAAAAAAAATCAAAAAGAGAAACTGCCCTAGTGAAAACCTGGTAAACAGGCACCTTCGTAAAAAAAAAATGAATTCATGCCAAGCAAGTGAAAACTTGGTAAACTGGTGCTTCTTCTACTCAAGCGCTCCATCTATCAACGCAACGTTGGCATTCCCACTTTCCTGCATCTCTGCTTTCTCTTGTACATATTTTATGGTCACTTTTGTGACATCTTGGTTTGTTAGAACCCTCATGGCTTGAAACTGATCAATGTCCTAGTATTAGCTTAATCGGCATAGCGCATTACATATCCTAAGCAGTATCAACCAAGTAATCTTTTCATCAGTGAAACCTAGTCGTCCACTTCGAGTTAGTCACCTATCTCCTGACTAGTGAAGAGTTTAATCACTAAGTAAATAAGCAAAACAACATAACTGAAAACAGATATAAACAATTTAAAGTATGCATGGAAAAAAAATTTGTATGCTGTTTCAATTATTATCCCTCTGAGTAACTCGAGGAAGTCTATCTTGACTAAGAGGAGCAAGGATAGGGGGCATAATATTTTCTTTGTTTTCTTCTTGTAGGAATGATTTCAATGATCTGAAAACATCTAATCAGCTGGGTGTCCGTGATAAAAGCCTTTACATCAAGGTGAAATCGCCACACATACCTCGGCTCCACTTATTTGAATGCTACAGGGAGGTCTACATCATTTCTTTGTCTTTTTTGAGGGAATTTCCTTATGATGCAATTTGGGTCCCTACAAAATTTGTCCAAGGATATGAATGAAAAAAGGGTCATTGCGGACAAGATAATTAAAATTGCACATTGAAAAGAAAGGAAATCTAATCTGCCTACTATGTTCATTATGCTCACTGATGAAACTTAAGCATTTCAAATCCAGTGACTAGGCTTAGGTTGCATTTCATCTTGCATCTCATTTTACATTTCATTCTGTATTTTGTGAATATAGAGTGATTTCGGTATGATAATAATGATCTCTTTATTTTATGAGAGCTGGAAGCATCATCATTTCTTAGCTAAGTGGTCTCTTTTTCATCATTTCGTCGATCGAGTACTTGTGTTTTGAGATGTTAGCTACATACATAAACATCTTATATAGATTCATAAATTTCATTATTACTCATTTACATTCACCTTATTGCATAGAAAAATAAATATTTTGGCATTACTCATTACTCATTTGCATTCATTTATTTGCATAAGAAAAGAAACAAAAACAGACATCCATAATTAGTTGCATTACATACATCCATACTGAAAAGAAATGCATACATATAGAATAAAGCATATAGAAAACATCTCATAATCGAATTAACACAATTACAATGAAGTCAAATCAGATCTCGTATATTTATCATATAAAGTCTCAGAGTACAAAATGATGTCAACTGACATATATAAACTCCCATCGGAACAAGAATCATAAGGGCTACAAAAAATGGGTTTGTTTGCAAAAAAATATCAGAGCTACAAAAATAATATCTAGCTCTTTGCCTCTCCCTCATTGCCAGGTGGTGGAGGAGGAGGAGCCTACTGACCAGGGTCCTAATGAGGTGCTAGAGCTCCCTCTGACCGTGCCATGTACTGTGAGTATGGGACAACCTACTGCGTAACTGGAACTACTACACTATAAGCTATAACATAATAAGTTGCCTGATTGGTCTGGTGGAGAACCTCCTGCTGCAAAGCATCTCACTCTGCCCTCATCCCTGTGACCTGATGATCTCTCTTAGCTCTAAGCTCTACTAGCTGTTGGTCTCGCTCTGCCAACTGAGTTTGTGCCACTATAAACTATGACTGCAGATCCACTACACGTGCTCTCGTCGACCGTGTTGCGTCGGCCCCCTACTCTCTTGCACGCTCTCCACCCCCATTTCCACCTCTGGCTCCATCCTACTCCTCTCGTCTCTTCCTGACCTATCTCGGAGCTACTCGCTCCTCATCACCTCCACCCTCAGACACCCTCACTCCACCCAACCTAACACCAACACTCCCTAGGGATCCACCCTCTCTCCTCTATTGTCTACCTCCACCTGGAACCCTGTTGCTCCTCACACCAGGATCACCACCTGCCCACCTCGTAGCCTCGAATCTTTGTCCCTGTCTCTAAACTTGTCCCTATCCCTACGAGGGGGCATCATCCTCTACCTCCTCTATGTGAAGTGCCTGCTCAGCTGGATCTATAAATCTAGGGAATGGATGTTGTTGGAACCAATCTCTATAGTGGGGCAATACCCCCACATTTGTAAAATCATCCATGTAATCCCACTTTAGTTGTTGTAACCTAGTCAACTCCTGCATACCCAAGGCATAAGATAACCTCGGTGCCCATCCCCGCCTCTCCTTATCAGCATATTGTGTGTATGCAATGAACTCCTGCAAGATCCCCTGAGGTCTACCGTACTACCTCATCACTCAAGAAACCACAAATCACTCTACCACAGTCTGCGATCTACCAATGAGTGGGCGAGTAACAAATAGATCTCTGCGAACGATCCTCCAATCATCCCATAGCTCTAAACCCCTGTAAGGTCTCCATATAATGGCTATCAAATCATCTAGCTGTCGTCTCCAAAAATTTATCTTGCCCAGATTGGGCTGAGTAATATATTCTGAATATCTATACACAATGGGCTGACCAGGATCTTTATCGTCATCTACAATCGGCCTACATACTGGGAGGTGCTCCCAGGCCCATACCTATAAAATCAAAACTCTGGCAGCCATGCTCTTTCCCTCCCTATAAACAATCTCATGCATCTCGCAATACATGTGGGCCAATATACATAAACCCCAGCCTAATCTTTGTGGGGTCTCCACAAGCCTCTCCAGCATCCTACCCCATCCACAAAGAAATCCCAGATGTCCCCTATCCGACATAAGAAAACAGCCAATAAACCCTACCAAGACGCAAGCAAGTGGAAAATCCTCACCATACCTGCTCATCATCACGTCCCAACTAATAGAACGTGTCAAAATGTTTGGATCCCTGAACACATGTCTAACAGCCTGTAATCCAGGAAGTTACACTGCATCATAATCAACCTTACCCCCAACAAAGGGGATACTGGGAATCCTGTAAATGTCCTCGGGAGTGATGGTCATCTCTCCAACTAGAAAATGGAACATCTTATGCTCAGAATGAAAACTCTCAACTAATTTTGTGAGCATACCGTGATTCACATGGATATCAAGTAAATCAAGAAGGTGGGTGAATCCACACAAATCAATATGTGCCCGGTCAACATTTGACAAATGCCGTACTAATGTCATAGTAGGTGGATAGACGCATTTAAAAAGAACATGAGGCAATCGAACCTGCAAAAATAAAACAACAACACATCAGAAAACATTCCAAATAAGCTTATAAGATAAGTAAAACATCATGCAAATTCAACTACGTCAATTGCAAAATCAAAATTTCCAGTTTATACTTTCAAAAATGCTCACTGTTTTCCAAACAATAAAACACATAAGGGAAGAAACTCGTACGAGTCAAGAATAGGCTTCATACGACAAAAGACTCCCATATGATATAGGACTAGACCTAGGACGACAAAAGGGGCTCTTTTGAATGTTGTTGTACGATACAAGGGTAGGCCTCGAACAATAAAACTAGTAGGCTTAAACGACAAAACAAACTTCATCAGTTTGTCGTACAAGATAGGATCTTGTCTTGCACGACAAAATGAGAATGCTCAACTTTAAACGTGCTAAAAACTTGAAAAATCAACAAAAGAATACAATCAAGTTCTAGATTAGTAAGATCCGCTTCTTGATCAATCAAGTTCAAGTTCAGTATCTTTGCTCTCTATCGTTCCTAGTTCAATCAAGTTTGGGATCGGTATCGCTTTAATTAGACTTTGTTTAGCTTCATCGCTTCAAATCAAGCTAAACACCTTGCTCTTTATCTGGTTCATGATCAATCAAGTTCAGAACTAGTATCTCCTAGACATTACATATTCTTTGAACCAACGCGCTGCTCACACATTAATTCAAAGAGGGGTAAATGTAATACCCTAAAAATGGTCATCTAAACCATGGGCCCCTAATCTCGACAACATCACCAAGGTCCTAACCAAAGGCAATTAAATCAATCTTGAGCAGATTATTAATTCTTTAATCATTAAATGTCACATGGAAAGTGAATTATTCTATATTAATTAAATATTTATTTAATTAATTATCTTATTTTAATTTATTAAATATCCTAGCATATTTAATTAATTAATTAATTTGCCATTTAATCATGCAAAAAAAGAATTAATTTATTACAAAAGAGGAATTAATCACAAAGCAAGAGTTGAATTGAAAATAAAATAAAAGAATTGAATTGAGAGAGAAATCAAACTTGAGATATTATTTCTTTTTCTAAATTTAGAACTTGAAATTAGAAAAGCAATTAATTGAATTATTGATCATTCTCTAAAATTGGAACTCAAAGCTTTTCAAAAAAAAGAAGTTTAGTTGCATTGAAAAGACTCTTTTCTTGAATAAATAAAAGAATTATCTATTTTTATCACAAATGCATGGAATTAATTAAATCTTATTTCCAATGCAACTTGAACTTCTTATTTAAATGCATTTCAATTAAACTATAATTGGAATCTATCTCAAGGTTAACTGAACTTGATTTCTCAATTATTTCAGTTAATCCTAAATTGAGCTTTTTTTTTAACCTCTCTTGTGAATTCTCTATAAATTCAGCCTTCAGCTCTCATTCAAAACACCCTAGAGATATTTGAGAAACACCTTGGAGATTATTATTATGCTGATTTTTCTCTAGAGTCATTGAATATATTGTACTTGCTTTTTGAGATTATTGCATCTTAGCTTAGCTTTTTGCATATTTAGTTTTATCCTTGATTCTTTGAACCCATATTGCTTGAATCCATATTGCTTGAATTATTCACCCATCTTGCATCCATTTTAGCTTATTATCATTCTCATATAGATTAAATCCTTCGTCTTGGTGTAGTCTAGTCACTGGTATTGCTTATACAAATCTGAGAGCAATCTTATACTCGCATCTTTTAGAAGGAAATTAGTCGATTTGTTCTGGTTTTATTATTCATGCTTATATCTGTCTAACCATACATGTAATGACTTAATTGAAGTGTTCTATCTTGCAACTATCAAACTTATTTCACTTTTTCACACACACAATTATAAGATGGTCATGGAGATTAATTAAAATATATTTTACATTTGGTTTTTATGTATATTATACTTATTTAATTATTAATCTTCAATATACATCAATTATAAATTAAGGTCTTATACCGTGGTAATTAACTAATTATATGTTTTTTGTGAATTTCAATTTTTTTATAGAGTTGGTTGAGAGTAGGATGCACTACATTTGTATGTCGCAAACAATCTTGATTGGATGACTATATGGATAATTGAATGATGTCAACAATCTGGTCGCTCATTAACATGGGAAGGTGTGGCTTCATTAGTTAAAGAATCTCATCGTAATGGAGATTCCAATGTTACACCAAGGGAAATTTATTTAGCATATGGTTTAAGAGATAAACTGGTACGTATAAATATATTAATCACCCATATTATTTAATTATTTTCAATTATATTATTGATGTATATATATGTTGATTTTTTTTCCTTTGCATACATTCAACCAAGAATAAATATGTTTATCATCTGATGATGCAATAATTTTTACATGTTTGGCATATTGCAAGTGAAGCACCACAAGGCTATGTGGTGCAATGGTCATAAATTTTGAATATAAAAGTTGGATGACACGAAGAAAACTTGTGATTTTGGGATAACTGTAGTCTTTCAGGTGACTAATGTTTCATCTAGAAGCGACATACATCCAGAAGTCCTTGAGTGTGACTTTAAGTCCTTCAAATTAGTTTTGTCCGTCATCCAATGGTACAGGCTATGATTGAATGAAAATGATCTCGAGAGAATTGTTATTGTACATGATAATGGATTTACCATGCTTAATACAAGGTCGATTGAGCAAGCTAGAAATGAGTTGTATGTTCTTCCAAGACAATGTGAGCAGGTGTTTTACTTAGAGGTTCTAGGTAAACCAAGCTGGTCATTTGTTGTTAGACATGATCCAAGAGGAAGGTCGGTAAAGTATAATGTGGTGGAAGAAGAAGATACTGAAGAACTAGAAGATGATGTAGATGATGATCAAGATCTATAGTTAGTTGATGACGTGCCCGAGGAAGATGTTAAAGAAGAGAAACTAGATCATGATGATGTAGGAGTTAATGTTCATGAAGATGATATTCGTGTGGATGATGACATTATCAAAACTAATATCAATGACAATGTTGATGATATGACCAATCCTTACAATGTCGAATTTGGATCTCATGATACAGATAAAGAGTTGGATGAAGAAGAAGATCAATGACATTGAAATGCATGAGTTATGCAATTATATTATCTATTTGATATTGATTTCTTGATAGAATTATATTTGACTTATATGGTTACATAATTAATTCATGACCTTTTTATTTTTTATGCCATATGTATTCTGATAACCCAACCATGATGTAACAACATATAATTTATTCACATAGAGATTTAAAGAAACAATTATCAATTGTAGATAATAAGAATAGAGAATTGATTTTAAAATGAAAACATCCACAACACCATTTGCAAATAAGTAAACTTATTTCTGTATATTACTTCTGAAAATAAGAGTCTTGTTCTTGGAACATGAGAACTGCTTGAAACTTAAACTTCTAAAAACTTGTTATATCTTAAAAACTTATATCAACATGTCCTTTGTAAATGATTACATCAAGTACTTATAACACATCATAGGGTTACACCCTTTGAAAAATTCTTTTGGAAACAAATTAAAACATTAATCTTTAAATGAAAGTAGTTATCATCTAGCTAGGCACAAATGCACTTTGGTTAAGTGTGCCAAGTATTCCTCGCTGAAATGAGTATCACAGTAATGAACAGTGTCTTGTGCCTCCACCTCCATCAGCACCATGCCCTCCATGTAGTTTGCCACTTTGTCGGTGTCATCAACTTTGGCAGCTTTCATTGTATCCTTGAGCACCTATTGGAATTCCCTAATCTATTCCTTTCTCCTTTTGATCTCCATCTTCATTAAGAAAAGGAGGGATGTTGTCTGATCCATCACCAAGGAAAACAACACCCTCAGATCTCCGAGCCTTCAAATATTTTTTATGAATTTTTATCAGTTGTTCACAATTTTGCATGGCCTCAAGGTCTGCTTCATCTTTGCCCTGAATCTCTTTAAGTCGCCCATCCAATCTCTCTTGCTCCTCAATGACAGTCTCATTCTTAAAGTACATATACTAGTATTTATCCATCCATACCATTAAATTTGTGAACCTCTTTTGTATGAGTACATATAGAGTTTCATTCTTGACATTTCTCAACTAGCCTTGGAGCTGAAGATTCTCTTCTTTCAATTTGCCAGCTTTGGTTTGAGGTTGCGAGCTTTCACCTTGTGTCAATAGTTTTTGTAGCTCTTTTTGTTTCAACATTTCTCTCAAATGATCAATCTCTTTATTTAGTCTAATGTTCTCAAGTTTGGTAGACTCATTTTCTCTTAGCAGCAATTGAATCTGTGCCTTATTCAATTTGGCAATATTTACTCCTAGATCAGCTGTAACGACATGATCTATTTCTCCAACCTTCAAAGTCATTATGTGCCCAAAGGCCTTTTGTGTATCAATCACCATGGGTCTTTTATGTGGAGGATATAAAGACCAAATTAATATAGAGTGCTCACCTGGGTTGTACACAGACCCCATGTACACTTGGGTCACACCTTCTGGAGACAACTTATGTTTTGTATCAATATCATGGAGAAAAGTATCAAATATTAGAGCTGAATTTAGATCCCATCCAGAAAATATTAAGATGCCTGCATCTTCAAGTAATTTCCTCCCTCTATCAAGAGTCATTTGATTCATTTCTCATTCTACTTCAATTCTCAAAGAAATTAATAATTGGTTTTCATTAGAGTTATTCACCTCTCCAACACTCTCCCTAACTGATTTACCTTTTATTTTATACAAGAAAGACTTAAATTCAAAAGACTTTACAAAACTGTCATTAGACATGAAATCCTTACAAGCCAATTGCCTTCGATCCTCTTCTATGGGCACTTCTTCATCTGGATCCCTAACTAGGGACACTTGCTCTTCAATTGACATCTTGGGGAGCTTCTCAAACAAAATCTCATCTCCTTCTGATGATCCCTCATCATTGGAAGATGATACATCAATTGTCTACAACTCTCTTGTCCTTAGCTTCATTTCTCTGCTATGGTTATCCATGGCCAATTGGGCGTCCTCATTATCCATGTTTCTTATCAAGTCATCCCTTATATAGGGGATGTGCACATATTCACCAAGTTTTTGTTTCTTTTTTGCTAAATGAATATATCCTTCAGGGTCAAAGCCTCTTCGTGGTGCTCCCAACTTTAAGTTGAAATGGGCTAGTTTATCCCATGTGAGCTCTTGACCTTCTTTCCCAGTAACAGTGGATTCTCCACATAAAGTTCTAGGCATAAAGGCTTGCTTGGCATGTGAACTCAAATGCATGTGATTTGAAACTCCCACCTACTTAATGATTTCCAAATTGGCTACTCTATCAGGCACTGTCTTGGATAGTAGAAGTGGAGATTCCTTAAAGCCATAAACTCTAATAATTGTTACATTAGAAAAATAGTACCAATCACCTCAATTATGTTGAACTGTCTCAGGGCCCCCAAAATCTGTAGGCGTCAAAAATTTCTTAACTTCTTCTGAAAGTGCAAAATTACACGGGTGATCATAGAACCTGTATAAACTTTTTATAAAGAACTCTTCAAAATAAATATAACTAGATCTGACAAATCTGCAATCCCATATTGAAGTCCATAATTGGACCGGCAAAGGTTGATTGTCATCATCAAATTTCTTTATTCTCATCTCCTCAGGCCACAAACCAAGCTCTTGACCATAGAATAACACCATATGCATTAGCAAAGAATAATGAGAGAAGTAGATTTTGGAAGAATCCTTCTTCATGCCAATGAACCTTATATCAATTTGTCTTTCTACAAATGTAGCATAGTAAAATTCGTTGGCATTTAGGCTCTGAACATCTATTGCAATGATCATGGATTCAATCTCATGAAATCTAGGGTGTTCAACCCTAGGACTTGGCCAATTGAGTAATAGGTATACTTAAAGTAATTTTTGAACAAATTCAAATCAAAGGCAAGTCCTTCCTCTACCTCCAATGGTGCATCAGGACTAATCATATGAAGAGGCAACCTCCATCCTGTATAGGTAGTGTCTAACATTCGGTATTCCTCCAACAAATCCTCAAGAATAATGGGATGATTGTAAATCCTAAGAAAATCAAAAAATTCAAAAATTGCATCTCTTGACACATAAAAATAGGGCTTCCCATCTCCACTGCAAATTGAACTCTTCTTGGGGTCATATTTTTGTGCCAACAATTTTAGTATATCCACATTAACGTAAACATTTAGAACAACTAGTTTTCCCAAGTTTAATCTCCACGGGTTGGAAATCGGCTTAGTTTTATCATGCCTATGGTAATGGAACAAAAAACAACTCATAACCCCTAATAGGTGTATATACATCTCCCACATTTATATAATTGTCTTCTAGTTTCCATTTCGTAAACCTCTTAAGTTTAGGGGTAGAACCAAGCAATTGGTCTAACAAGTCTTGGCTTAGTTTTCTCTCCTCTACCCGAGTTTATATGTTTGCCTCGTCAATTTTATACTTCTTCCCTTTACCCTTACTTGTTTCCCCTCTCTGCCTCTTCTTGACACTACTAGAATTTTCCATTTTACATGCAATTCGACTATTTTTTTGAGGAAATCATAGAGGAATTGCTCAAGATACTTACTTATTTGTTCGTTGTTTTTGTTCTCGACCCACTCCAATTTTGTCCCTAAATGTCTGCAACTCTAGTGCAAAAACTTTCTTGAATGTATTCTCAAAGAATGTCGTTTGTGCAACAATAAATGTTTCAACCTGCTAATCAATGGAGTAGTGTTTTTTAAATTTGAATTGTGTTGTGTGCATGTGACATCGAATTAACTCTTTTCTATCAATGACTCTAATTTTGGCACCATTTTGACAAACTTGTTGCTACAATTAAATATGGCAACGTCTATTACTGTTTTTCTTTCACCTCATTTCGGTAGGAGTTATGCAGACAAGTCATTACTAGCTTGATCTTGAGTTTTAGGTTAACTATATCGATCATACCTTGAGTGATTCCTATTGGTATTACTTTAACCATCGGCACCTCTAAAAATTATATACCTGACTTCACAAGTTATCTCGATGAAAATTTTCACCTTTGATTCTGCTTATCGCTATAAGTTATCCCGATATAGATATTCTAGTTAAGTCTGCTATCAAAATAGTTGTACCGATGCCATATTACACACTTTCTTTTTGAATAAGTTATACTATCAGATCTTGGGTGATTCATTATCTCGATCTTATTAGTTATACCGATAGGGACTTCATTTTCATTTTCTTTCGTCACCATAGGTTTCCCCAATGTCAATTTCTCAATTAGGAATTCATGGTCAGAATAACTATTCTGATATCATTTTATTTGTTTGTCATTAGTATAACTTCAACTATTGGATCGATGCTAATGTGTTATCCTGACTTCATTAGTTATTCTAATGAGCTTGCTCAATGCTTATTGATAAATTTTCTCTTATTTTCTTTTATCAGGATAACTCACATCATTTGGATAGCCTTCTAGTCCTATCTCGATCTTGTATATAATTTTGATAAAAAATTTATCAGCATATCATATTCTGAAATACACATGTTGGAATAGTTTACTCTATCAGCATTAGAAAATTATGCTTCTCTGCCTTTGGTAGTCATTTTGATAGACATGTCAAGTGTTGTGTTTAGTATAACTATGCCGATATAATGTTATCAGAATAGCTTGTTCTATCGGAATCAAAAAGAATTTTCATTCCGCTTTTATTGGTTATTCCGATAGGTGTTAAGACCTCATGTTCGGTAATGCTATCCTGATGTTGATGTTTATCATTGACTTGTTAGATCAGGTAAGCTATCCCAATATATACATAAAGTGTTGCTCAATGAAGGTTATTTTATTGATCTTCCTTGGGTCTTATGAGGCATGTTTTACACAGGATCTAGGGCATAATGGAGATGAGATGTGGGGCTCTATAATATATGAAAGAAAAAATTTATAGCTTCAACCTTCCATCCTTTTGAATACAAAAGCTTGGTGATGACTAACATGCTAGGGGTACTAAGCATCATTATGAAATTTCAAGGTTACAAAAATTTCATGATCTCTTTTTTAATGATAGACATGGTTATGTTAGGTTTTAGGTTAAAATTAGAATTTTATTGATTAGGTACATTTGATGGATCAAAAAATGGCATATTTTCTAAACTAAACATAGGTTAATAAGATGAGGATAGCTGATCCACCATAGCTTGAAATTGATCTAGATTAATATCACTAGGGACTTATGATTCTATTAATGTGTGATCCAATATATCCCTATGGATATATGAATATAAAAGAAGCTCCAAGATAGATAACTATTCTAGAGTCTTCCTAAGATGATCTAGGATGTCATATTGGGCGCTTTTTGGGAAGAATAATTCCCTCTCCGCAGTAACCTAATTGTGCCTAGTGTTAGCAACACAATTAGGATTTTTAATAGTAATGACATTAGTTTATGAATAGGTTTTCTCAATGTGACCCACAATTGATTCATATAAGATAGACAAATTACTAGTGTTGACCTTGGTTGCACAAATATTTTGAGATGATCCTTTATTTGACATAGAGGTCTATTTCTATCATTCTTGAGAAAAAGATCATAATAAGTACCCATGAATTGTTCATCAAGAGATGAGATACATGGCCATCCCCCAAACTCTTATTTTGTTTGATTAGATATGGCTATAATTATTATGTTTCATGCATTTGGACATAGAATGACCTTTTACATGATAGTGCTAAAAGTACTAAATTTATTTGTATCATGCAAGTTTGGGTGCATTGTCGTTGAAAACTATGGTATGTGGGAATTTAATAAGGTTAGCTTCAACTAATTTTTGAAATACTAATTTGATAAGCTCCCCCAAGGAAGTGTAAATATGTTTTGGATGATTTTGGATGATTGAATATCCTTGTGGTATAACAACATGTGTTAGTTGTTGGACATTCTAAAACATTAGGATATTTTTAGATGGTGACCCCCTTATCTATAATATCATCAAAAGTGGGAACACAATGGAATTGTAGATGAAAAGCCATTCTAGAATTAATATTTATGATAAAAATATAGAGAATTTGTTTTTGGTTAGGCCAATGAAACTACCTAGAAAGGCAACTCCATAATTTAAGGAAGGAAGAAAAAAATCCCCATTTTATTGTTTTGCATTTGTATGCCCTTCCCATTTGTGCCTTGGAGATGTGTTGATCTCAATAATAACTTGCCTACGTATCTAGGGGCGCATAGGTTGTGGTTGTGTTTTGCTTCTAAGTGGTTGCTCAATTTTTTAATTTGTTTAATTTCATTGTGTTAATTTTTTCACTCTAACCATATGCTAAACCTAAATCCTAACCCTTATAACAATAATCTCAAAACTAATCCTAAACCCTAACTCTAACCATAATCCAAATCCAAACCCTAACCCAAACCAAACCCTAAAACCTAACCTTAACACTAACCATGATGTAAACGTCAATCATAACCATAATTCCAACCCTATCCTAGGTAACACCATCCCTAAACCTAAACCAAATCATAATCCTAATGCTAATCTTAACCTTAATCCTAACCTTGACCCTAACCCTCACCCTAACCAAATCTAAACCTTCACCCTACTCCAGCTAATTATAATTCCGATACTAACCCTATTAGTAATTACAACCCTACCCTTAATGCTAACCAAAACCCTATTCATAAACTCAAAACATGTTATAATTATAATCCAAACCCTAACCCTAACCATAATTCTACCCCTAACCCTAACATAATTCTGACCATGACACTAAACCCTAACCATGACTATAAAGAAAATCTTAACACTATTTTCTATTTATAGTTTAATTAAACACTATTTTTAGAAGGATTGACATTAGAAAGATAAGTGTCACTTTTAGATATTTTACATGAGTTTCCTAGGGCCACCCATTTGTTATAAATTACCTATAGCACTAAAATGTCCCACTTATGAAGCATGCATTGAGATCATAATTCATATATGAAGAGCACATCTTGTTTAAATTATCCATTTTAAAATAGACCCAAAATCATGAATTATTAAAAGCCTTCATGGCATAAGAAAAGACTCAATCATATTATTATATCCTTATCTACCACCAATATACTTTGCACCATCCACTCTTATTGACTTGGCATATATTTACATATTTATATCTATCTTCTATTTAAGTTTTGAAGAAGTTTATTCATTCAAACTAAAGAGATTACTTAGAGGAAATGTTGCATGATATTAGATGTTAGATCAAACTCTTTAATCAAAAGCCATAGACTCAGGAGGTGGCTCAAAGATACTAAGTGGGAGCGAGACCAGGCTATACAATGCTACATAGAGGTTGAGACAGCACTGAGGGCTAGGAGGCAGGCGGCAGAGGACACAAGAGCTAGATATGCCTATGTCTTGCGAGCAGGAGAGGAGATTGCCTACTGGCGGTATCTCTATTTTGGTGCAATGCCAGCTGATCAGTGGGCGAGGAGCTTCCACAGACCATCGCAGACAACGACAACTATGAGAGGGAGCCAGAGGCGACAGACATCCAGCAGTGGGGTTATGGGTCCTCCACTACCACCAGAAAGGGGGGACAGGAGGGATGATCCTGGGGCGGGTCCTTCGAGGGCTCAGATTCCATCGAGGCTAGGCAGCTTCAAGGGAGGGAGTTCATCATAGCCGTAGAGGGCTCCCTATGTATCAGTATTGTATCATTTTTGTATGATGATGTAGACACCTTCGAGTGATTGTAGCCATATGATTTGGACATCATTGTATCATGACACTTTATATATATATATATATATATATATATATATATATATATATATATATATATATATATATATATATATATATATATATGAGATGATTCATCTTTGCGGTAGCTATATGCATGTGTACCTATGTGATGAGATGTTCTTATGTAATGCTTATGATATGGATGCAAATATGTATATGATGCAATGCAATATATTTTTTTTTGTTCTTTTATGTTTTATATGTGTATGCATGATGCAAATGTGAATGTATGTAATGCAGATGAATATGACAATGCAAATGTAAATTGTGCTAACAGGTGTTGTGTGTAGGATGTGATGTAGTTGTGATATCTATATGTATGTATGAAATGCTTATATGTGGTAATGCAGGTGCAACTACATGAAATGCAAATGTTTTTGGTGTGCATTATACTTAGTCATGTGATAGCAGGCTACGCGGACTCGAGAAGGATGATGGAAGTCAATCAAGAAAGGGGGATGGAAGATAGAAGATATGAAAGTGAAAGGAGCTTCTTGAGCGTTATCATCATTGAGCTTTATTATGGCAAGTAGGTTATGACAATCGAGGCATATGTTCGACCCAGAAAGTCATTGTACCTATTTGCATGGAGATAAGACAGTCACAAACAAGGAATGCCCTAGTTCACACTAGACTCATAATGTCCTCATATCCTTGGACAAGCCATAGCATTACTAAGAGACAATCCACAGACAACAAAAGAAAATATAGGTGACGATACCCCCTCCTTGCCTTTCTAGTCAAAGACATCCTGGAGATAGAATCTCTTGTTAGAGACATCCCAGAAAAGCTAAAAGACATGTCACCAAAAAGATAAAATCAAAAGAAAACCAAGACTCAACACCAACATCCATTGTAGTCCTCAAGTTTAGTGTCTCTTGTCACTTGTATAAGTCTTATTTGATTATGGTCACAATGTCTACTATCATAGAAAGGATAGATAGCACTGAACCATATGTTGGCCGAGTCTGTTGAAATATTTGATTTGTTGAAGCCCATTGTTGCTGTTGTGTCTCATCTGAAACTGACTGAATCCATGAAACTGATACTTTATTGCGGAGAAGATGAAATTTTATTGTGGATGATGATGCAAATGTTGCTTTATTGTGGATTGTGCATGAATAGACTGAAGAAAGCTGGAAGAAACTATACTCCTTGAAACATGTGATGTTCTTAGTTCCACACCCATCACTAGACGTAGGATTTGCCTTAGCCACAGATAAGATTTGATTTATTATGGATGGAAAGGGAGGTTTATTATGAATGGATAACCAATCTTGGGTAGACCAATAACAAGCCATGATGGGAATGGGTAAGTTTATTATGAATGAAGAGGTTGTGAGTGTGTGCAAAGTGAAAGGATGAAAGTGAATCCTGAAGGAGGGAGGAGCAATGTCTCTACACATGGCACTGGTGACCCAGTTTTCACCATGGTACTTGCCCAGGGCGCCACCGAAGTGGTTTTCACCATTGGACGAAATTATTTCTCTTTACTTTTTTCGATTTTTCAATGTTATTTTTTTTTTTTTTTGTGTCACAAGGTGCCTGTTTGTCAGGTTTTCACCAAGTAATGATTTTTTTGTTTTATACTTTTTTTTGTATTTTTGAAATTTTTGAATTTTTTTGTATTTTTTGAATTAGGATACTCTGAAGAGCTATGTGTAAAACCTACAAAGGTGCATGCTATTGATAGGATCCTCCAAAGGTTCACCTTCTGTAGTTGAGAGCTGAAATGCATCAAATCCATATGCTGTTGTAATGATGTAAGGACCAAGACAATTTGGTTCGAACTTGCCCTTCTTCTCTCTGTCTTGCTGATTTTTGGGATTTTCTCTAAGAACTAAGTCCCCTACCTCAAATGTGCGAGGCTTGACTTTGTGATTGTAGCTGTGTTGTTCCTTGATTGAATGATGTGTAGCTCGAGTGACTATCTTCCTTGATAAAGGAACTGAGATAGAATTACTAGCGTGTGGACTACACAAGCCCATATGCGTGTCACCTAAAGAAGTTTGGGCATCCTTGATAACAAAGTCCTTCAAGGAAGCTCCATTAAAGGTCCATGATGTATCGCCAAAAGGGAAAGGATGTGTTGAACAAGTGGATGAGTGATGAAGGCTTATGATTGTGAAAAGAAGTGAAAGTAGGATAGCATGATGGAGACTTAGGATCAACAAGTATGTTGTTTGACTAAAAATTATAGAACTTTTGCCCCCAATTATTTTGATATTAGGGGAGATCATGTCTTTCTCTTTTTCTTTCATAGAATTTTTATCCTTGACTTTGATTTTTTTGGAGTCCAGTAGCTTTTGATTTTGATTTGGACTAAAGGACTTTTCTTTATTATCGACTTTTAGATTTTTCTTTTCAAATCTTGATTTTTGATCCCCAATAAGTGAGGGCTTTTGTGATTCTTGTTGATCCAAGTCTGGAAGTGGAGTGGAAATGGGATGAGTGGATGAAATGGTAAAGCTATGTGAGCTCTCAAGAGGGTTGGCGATACACTCAATAGATTCTTTGTTGGAACTACTCTTAGGACTATTGATATCAATGGTTGCTTGCACCACTAGAGGAGATTTGCATTAAGACTTAGTAGCCACAACACTAGGTGGTTCACACCCAATTCCTTGATATTGCAATTTTTTTGTAGATTGTTCCTGTTGACTGAATACCTTAGGAGATAGTGGGAGTTGATCAACATGAAAGATATACTCACCACATCCAAGGTCTTTAATCTTGATCTTTTCTTTCAGCTCTGATTGTTTGGATGTAGAAGCTTTCAAGGATTTTGGATCCACATATGTTGAAGAAGGAATAGCTTCTCGATTGACTGGGATTGTATTTTTTATCTATGTCGCAAATTGTTGCAATATATGAATGGATTTGGGTCAGCTTTGACGGTCACTTCAACTCCATTGTGTGGAAACTTGATACATCGATGATATGTAGATGGTACTGTGCTCATCTCATGAATCCATGGACGTCCTAGCAATATGTTGTATGTGAGATCTAGATCAAGGACTTGACAAACCACATCTTTTGTAACTGGCCCAACTCTAAGAGGTAAGGTGACTGTGCCTTTGGATGAACGCTCTTCATCATCATATGCCTTGATGGTAATTTTGTTTGTAGAATTCATAGCTTTATCAAAATATCCCAATTGTTTAATAGTGCTCAATGTACAAATGTTCAGACCTGCTCCTCCATCTATCAGGACTCGTTTTATTCAATGTTTGTGTATGAAGGCTTCAATGTGTAACCATGCATTATGTGGTTGACTTACGGAGGCATCGTCAACTTCCGTGAATGTAAGGGAGTGTGGAATGGACAGGTATCCCACCATGGCTTGAAACTGGTCCACATTCAGATTAGTAGGGACAGCAATGTCTCTAAAGATTTTATCAAGAATGGCTTTATGTGCGGGAGATATGCATAAGAGCTCAACAATTGAGATGAGCGCGGGTGTTTTCCCTAACTGTTCTACAAGGTCATACTCAGGCTTAGGTGATGAGGAAGTGGTATTTTTGGTTGGAGCACCTTGCAAGGTGAATTTACCTCAACGAGTTGTAACATTACATTCTAAGGTTGGTTCAGAAGAAGATCCGATGCCTTTTAGGACAATCTTAGGTCTTTGGGTAGAATTCTCAGGAGTTTTGTCCTTGATGATAATGGTAGAGACATAATTGTCCATCAAGATGTGATTGATGGTTGAATCATAGTTATAAGATGCTCTGGTATAGTTGGTTTGGTCATCTGTGGCTGCAGATTTTCCTTTGTCATGTTTTTGGAATGGTTCCTTAAACATCTCATGTTCTTGATTGGATGAGTGCCCTTCAATCTCAATGTCACCCCTATCAATGAGATCTTGTATGATGTTCTTCAGTCGATGGAAATTTCCTATCTTATGATGCTTGCTCTTATGAAATTCACAATATTCATCATCATTCCACCAATTTGGTATAACCTTTGGTTCATATGGAGGAAAATTTGGAATAGTGATTACCTTGTTTGCCACTAGCTTTTTGAAAATTGACTCAAGTGGTTCTCCCAATGGAGTGTACTTCCTTCGTGATTTAGAAGTTGTTTGAGTATTCACCTGATTTGATCTAGAAAAAATGAATTTGGGTCGCACTGTATTGGCATCAACAACACCATCATTGACTGTGTTCTTGTTTTTATTCCAAAATCTTGGCTTGTCTTTTCCTTTAAAGTCATCTTTGTTTTCCTTGAATATCTTAATGACTCCTTGTTCAATTAGGACCTTCTCTGTTGCTAAGCCTTTTTCAATGATTTCCTTGAAGGTGGACAAACAAGCTTTCCTTAAGTCATAACCAATGTCTTTGTTAACATTTTGGGTGAACATTTCTACCATTTGTTTTTGTGGAATTTCACAAGAGCATCTGCTGGCTAGATTCCTCAATCTTTGTAAAAATGATGCAAAAGACTCTCCCTCTTTTTGCTTGGTGTTGCACAAAGTAGAGACTGATATGTCTATCTCTATATTGTAGGAGAAATGTTGAATAAATGTCTCCGCTAAGTCACCCCATGACTTAATTCCAGGTGGAAGTTGGGAGAACCATTCCATAGCTTGATCGCCTAGGCTCTGTGGGAATAATCTCATCAAATATGTCTCTTCTGCTGCTATCTCAATGCAAGCTATGAAAAACTGTCTTATGTGTGCCTTAGGATCCCCTTTTCCTCTATACTTATCAAATTTAGGCGTCACAAAGTGTAGGAAAAGGAGGCATTGGAATGCTCTTGTCAAATGGATAAGGACATATGTCTCTCATTGTGTATGTTGGCTTCAGTGTATTTATGTCCTCCATTTTCTTTTGTAAGTCCCTAATTTGTTGCTCCAAATTGCTCTTAGGTGGAGATCGACTTCTTGGACCATACCCCATGCTTGAGGCACCAATTGGAGGAGAAGCATGTTGAATATATGGATGATATTGATCATACACATGTTCATATGGAGGAGGTCCATAGTGATGTTGCATATATGGACCACTTGGTATAGATTCATGTTGAGGAACGAAATATCTATTTTGTCCATGTATACCATACTCTACAAGCATGTCATGTTCTAATGTGTTGCCCCCAAATTTGACACAGGGTTTCCTTGTGTCCAAATTTTGAGCATGCCTTTGAATATCCAATTGCTTTGGTGGTTGATCCTTAGCATTGGTATGTGATTGAGCATATTTTTCTGCATAAGACTTCCATAATGGTCTGCGAAGGTGAGTATCATATGCTTGACCATGTGTATGTGGGACCTTTGGTTTTTGAAACAAAGATGATGGTGATTTAGGCACCATATGTGGTCCTCTATTGCCTCCACTATTAGGCCTCCTTTGATCCATGTTGCGGTGAGATTATTTGCAAAGGTCAATTTTCCATTATTTGAGACATGTCAAAATCATGAGGTATCTTGGCTCCACTTTGTGCCATCATTTGTAAGAAGTATTGTCTATCCCTCCTCATTATTTCCTCAACCAATTGATTGAAATGGGGATCCATAATGGATTCTTCCACATCTGCTGAATGTACTGGAAAGTTGTCCATATCATCATTGTGTGTATCATTATTGTTTGTAGTGTCCATGTTCTCAACATTTGGAATGTTTCTATAGGCATCCATGTCAGGTAATGTTGTATGATCAGAATTGAAAAAGATATAATTATCATACTCATAAGAACTCATGTTTGCGGACTCTTGAGCCTCTTTAGTTTCTCTCCTAGATTTTTGAAGATGGGTTTCAACCATGAACTAGATATTGACCAAGATGTGTGAGACTAGATGAAAATGGAAAGAGTATGGAAGACCAAGAGTTGGATGGAATGTAAATGAATCTGAGGTTTACTTGCAATGTCTAAAGTGTAAGACCAAGTATGTATGTAGTAGAGTAGGTGTGACTTCCAAAGAGAGGATAGTTTCTCTTGATGAGGTAAGTTGACCTTAACTCTAAGTAAGACCAAATGAGACCCAAAGGTGATAGACCTTGATGAGGGACCACTTAGCAAAATGTTGTTGTATGTAGTGTGTTGACAAAGTATGATGAGGACAAGCAAGTGACCTTTTGACTCAAGTTTAGACAAATGTAAATTTAATGCAAGATGTAAAGCAATGATGGACTTTGTGAGACCCAAAGACAAGTTGAATGCTAGATGAAAACCTGGAGAAGTAACCTAGGAGTCTCAGAAATTTTGAAACCGACTGTGTTTGTTTGCTGGACTGTAAAAAATTTTCAATTCGGGACACATACGTACCTGTATATTGCACAGACGCGATTTCCTGACACAGACGCGTTTCTGAGATTTTTTTTGTAAATTGCAATGTTGATTCTGGAAACACAAACGCATTTCTGCCCTTCACAGATGCTGTTATACAACACAGACACTATTATGTCAGACACAGACGTGTTTTTGCAAAATTTGTGCAATTTTTTCCAATCTGTGAAGTTGTTTTATTGTGACCAAATTTGATTGTTTGACTATTTTTCGTGACAACAGGACACAATGTTGATGAAGACTCAATGTTTGCAAGTGTCTAGACTCCACAAAAAAAATGACTCAAAGAAAGTGTGATGTTTGATGTAAAAATGTTTTGCATACACTTGAAGACACAAAAGACACAATGTTTTGTTGTTTGGTCTTGAATGTTTGATTGTTCAAAATAAGTCAAGCACAATTCTTATGACTGGCCAAGACAATAGTTGTTGATCCCACATGGGGTTTTACCCCCGAGGCTACGCTATTCAGAGCGGATACTTAGATACTTGACCTCACTGGCTCCACCCTCGGCACTCACTTCTTGGGTCAGCCAAGCATCAGTCCCCATGAAAACTCCCTGTGGCAAGCTTTGTATCTCTACTAAGAACCATATGTGTGTGGGCCGCTACCAGAGGTCCGACCTCCTGCCCCAACAACTAGAAGGATTTTGGCTTCTAGAACAAAAAGGTGCTAGTAAGGGCATCCGCTCATGTGGCCGTACATGCAGCACTTTCAGCTCTGTAAATACAGAAGGCTCCCTGCCGGTAGGGGTTACGCCCTACAACTGATCAAATAAATTTGATCAAATGGGTTTATGGGGAGTGTCGGTATGAACTAATCAGCACACGTTATTCATAGTTTTCACCATGAATACAATTATTTATAGTGGTTTGGAAGAAGATGGCTTTTCTTTTGCTACCACTTGGGTCATTCTCTTCTCACTAGTAGTTCTAATGACCACACGGGAAGACAGACCCTCTAAAGATTAAACAAAAAGAGCCTATTGCTCAAGACACAAAAGACAATGATTCAATTTTACTGCACCAATTGAAGTGTTTGCTAGTCTATGAAAACAAGGCACACAATAAAAATCCAAAAACCCTTGCCAAGGACCTGCAACAAAGATTTATTAGTAGTTTGGATTGTTTGAAATAATCACCCCTTCCTGCAAGCACACAAGTTAGGTAAATTTTAGATCCAAAAGACTTTGTGAAATATGGATCTTCAACAATGCATTTTGTTGAACAATTCAAAGATCTGATTCATCATAAAACAAGACCACTTGTAAAATTTCAAGAGATTTCCAGAAATGTAAGAAAATCCAAAAAATTTGCTAATTTGCTCCAAAAATTAATTATATATGAAAAATCATAAAAAAATCATATAAAATGCAAAATCAATCAAAAAAATCTGAAATTTTTACTGGACAGTTCTGAGGGTCTTCCAAACCTTCATAACAAAATTCATGCAACAAATCCAAGCAGTTTGTGAGATATGAGTAAAATAATGCAAAACCCTAATTTTCAAAGATCTGATTTTTGAGGAATGATTTTGCATCAAATTTAAAATCACAAAGAACAGATCCTATGTATAATTTTGAGATATTTCCAAAAATGTAAGAAAATCCAAAAAATTTGCTAATTTGCTTCAAAATTAATTTTTTATGAAAAATCATAAAATTTTTATATAAATTGAACAAGTGATTCAAAAAATCTAAAATTTTTACTAACTCCTTTTGATACTTTTCTTGACCTGCAAAACAAATTTGATGCAAAAATTCAAAATCGTTTGTGAGATATGATCAAAATAAGGAAAAACCCTAATTTTTAAAGATCCAATTTTTAGGGAAATATTTTGCATCAAATTTAAAATCACAAAGAATAGATCCTATGTATAATTATGAGAGATTTCCAAAAATGTAAGAAAATCCAAAAAATTCTCTCATTTTCTCTTGAAATTAATTTTTTATGAAAAATCATAAAAAATTCATAGAAAATGAAAATATGTTCCAAAAATTCTGAATTTTGGATTGGGAGCTCTTGATACTTTCTTCAACCTGCAAAAAACATTTGGTGCAAAATTTCCAAGCCATTTGTGAGATATGATCAAATCTCTCCAATATCTTGATTTTGTGTCCAAAACCCTAGCTGCACAAGATTATTCTCCAAATTGTTTTACAAAACAACAATATAGGGTTAGAAAAATCTGCAAAAAACATAGATCTAACAAAAATCCATGTTCCGCCGGGCATGCCAAAATGTTTATGGTGAAAATGGATAACAATAATGGCGATATTGAAAGGCTAAATGAATTCAACCACAAAACCCTAGCCTAACAACAACAATGATCCACCATAACATATGAAGATTACCTAAGACAATGCAAATCAAATGAAATCACAAAGATTATACCATCACATGTCCAATAGGGTTTGAATCTCCATTCTTCCTATCTCCATTGATCTTGTTTGATATATTTGCTCTTAGATTTTATGTGGATAAGAGCTCAACAAAGAACGGAATGTGGTTGCAAGTAGGATCACATATGAAAAGCGTAGTGTAGTCAAGTAGTCAGGTAGTTAGGGTTTGTTAATGAAGGAAACATCTCCTTATATAGAAGACACTATATGAAATGGAGGGATAAGATTGAGAGGTGTAAAAGGAGGTCGGCTATGATTAGAGGGTAGGTAGAGAAAGTAATAAAATAATGAAAGGGGTAGGTAGTGTAGAAATTAAGAGATGAATGACATGTGTCATGGGTAGAAAAGGTTAATGAATTAATTAAATAAATAAAGATTTATTTAATTAATAGAAGAAGTGGGATCAATTAAATAAATAAGATATTTATTTAATTTAGGAAAAGGATAATTTAAATAAATAAATGTATTTATTTAAATGAGAAATAAGGTTAGAAGAGGATAAATGAATTAATTAAATAAATAAAGATTTATTTAATTAATAGAAGAAGTGGGATCAATTAAATAAATAAGATATTTATTTAATTTAGGAAAAGGATAATTTAAATAAATAAATGTATTTATTTAAATGAGAAATAAGGTTAGAAGCGGATAAATGAATTAATTAAATAAATAAAGATTTATTTAATTAATAGAATAATTAAGCTTAGACAATTAAATAAATAAAATATTTATTTAATTAGGTTGGACAATTTTGGGTGTCTACAGTAGTATCGCTTGATTGCTCCACTTATTCCATCCCTTACGCTTGCTCAACTCTTCTATGGTTTGATCTTCAGTTATCTCTTATGTATCCTTCCCTTCAACAGGCACGATAGGTGAATATCCACCGCATCATCATTTATTACCTGCACTACAAAAGAAATAACATACAAGAACATACATACACATTTTATTTAATCGACACATCTATTAATTTGACACATGATCTTGCCCTAAATAATCTGCATGGCAATAGGAATAAATCACATGGTTGTAGGAATAAATGGCATGGCTGCAGGAATAGACTGACAAAGATAAAACATGATTTAATAAGTTCAGGCCTAACATATGGAATACATATAGTCAACTTCCAATACATCACTACTACTATGCAAACCAAAAGATAACAAAAACTCAAGATTTCTGAGGATAAAAATATGACAAAGTCTCAACTCATCGTGCCCCCCAACTTTAAGAGCTTGTTGATCCTATAGAAAAAAGAAAATTCTCGATTCTTGCACTAATTCTTAGATCACCAATGGTTCCCTGACCTGTTCCTCCTAAAGATAAATTCCAATAGAATCCTTTCATCTTTTCTACCCTGGACCATCTGGCTAATTCTTCTATAACTGCATCATAGGGTTGATCTGTAGGCAGACATCCCAATAGTGGTCACATGAGAATAGGAGGCTGAAAGATCAGTGGTAGCCAGTTGTTGGTCTTCTCTTTGCCCAGTTGTATATATATGGGGGCTCTTTGCATAGCAGCCCAAAATTTTTGCAATGAATAAGGTTCTCCTTGCTTCAATTGTTCTGGTAAGTTATTCCAGCGCTGAGTTAACCCTTCCATTGCAGTTGCACTATCAGTTTGAACTAAATGCTCATATGCCTCGTATATCTCCTCTCATTGGAAGCACTAGTTTCCTAACATCATCTCTTACTAGTAATTTCTGCCATTAATAATAAAGAACTCTTGGTTCTTTTGCTTCATTCCTCAATGGCGATGGACACTCAAACTCTAAATGTTTATATGCCCTGGCTTGTGGCCCCATGCTGATCTCATTTTGGATCCATGACATTAAAGCTTTGATATAGATATCACCAATATATAGCAAAGGATTCCACTTACTATCTGAGGGTACAACATAGTTATGTAGATTCACATAGCAAATTCTTCACAGCTGCTGGAGAAGTCTGGTAAGCATAAGAAAATTCTTCAGGGGTGTCTAAAGAGGGGCTAAGGTCCCTAACAATGCGATTCAATTTGAAATTCAAAAACCGCTCCTTTAAATGCATGACATAAACTCTTGGAGGGGCCCTACATTGCATCAATTTGGGGACCATACTAGCAATTGTTTCAACCTTAGCCTCTAATTCCTCAATTTTGTTATCCCTCTTTAAAATTTCTTTTTGTTGTTTATCAATAATCCCTTGCAATCTAGCCCTCTCTATTTCCCATTGTCTATAAAATGTTAAAGCAATAGATAAATTGCTTAGGGATGAAGGAGGTCTAATAGGTGTTACCTTAGGCCGTGGGATCTCTTCAATAATTTCCTCAATCTATTTTGGCATCTCTCCAACATTTTCCTCAAACAATTGTGAAGTGTCTCCAATAGTCTCTTCAAACTGCTCTGGAATCTTTCCAACAATTTCTTCAGGCTGTTGTGAAATATCTCCAATAGTTTCCTCAAGTTGCTATGTATTTTCTTCAACAATTTCCTCAAGATGTTGTGGAATTTCTTCAATAACCTCCTCAAGCTGTTGTGCCACAAAAGAAAGATTTGACAGTCTATCTTCATCAACTTCTACCTGGATTTCAACATCCGCAGGGCTTCCTTCTTCTTGCATTTCAATATCTACAGGTCTTTCTTCTTCCGATGTTTCCACCACAATAACCTATGCCAAATCACCTGCTAGATGATCTTTCTGTGTCCTACTCCATGTTCTTCTCACATAAACCTTTGGAGTGGCTGCAGGAATGGTTTCAGTTGTTGCAAGAGTTGCTTCAGTTGCTGTATGAGTTTTTTTTTTTACCTACACCTCTTGGCTGCAGGAGAAATTTGAGTTGCATGCGGTTGGGCCATAGGCTCTTCATCTGTTTCATTTCTTTCCAACTCCTTCCCTTTTCTCTTAGCAATTGGTGACTCTCTTTGAAGAGAACTAGAGGGTAGCTCCACATTTTCTTCAGCCATCTCTTCCTCCATAATAACCACAACTCCTTCGGCAACAAGCAAATCATCCTCTACAACAACTATGGGAGAAGAAGGTTCTGCAACATTTTCTTCTTCAATTGGCAGATTCTCTGCAACAGGAGCATCTTCAACAGGGGCATCTTCAACCCTAAACTATAATATGTCCTCAAATACTCCCCATTCCATTTGTGAAACATCTCTAAGAGAACGTTCTACAAGTAGTTTAACTAATCCATGATGGCTAACAAAACGATTTCCATTCTTCCCTGTCTTCTTAACACTTGTAGAAATGAGGTGGTATAGAAAATTAGGGACATTCACCCTCTGACCATGTCATAAATGACTAAGTAATTTAAAATGCGATGAATGTAGATTTGAATATCTCCCTTCACAAGTAATGTATTTCATGACATACAAAGCTACCTAAGGCCACTCTGCTAGCAGGGAAACCCTTCTAGTTCCTTGCTTGTCCACCATTAGAGGTCCATCTATGGGAAGTGTAAACTCTTCCCTGGTACTCCTTGCATCTTTTGATTCTGGAAATGGTTCCCCTTCCCGTGGCAATCTTGTTACTTCTTCTATCTGCTACTCCATAGCAATAATCCTTAAGCCTTTAACCATAGCTTCTCCTTCATTGAAGGAATGCATAAACTCTGCAGCAATTTCTTCATTATAATCTCTGATTTTCAAAAAGTAAGCCAGTCAGCCATGGTTTCTAGAATAATGCTCACAAAGAGCATCCTGCAGCAACACTTCATGGACTGTTGGCTCATGGCGGATTGGATCACTACCCATCTCTTATTCTATTAGTATAGAACACTCTGCAGCTGAGAAACAAAGGACCAAAATATCCGACAAACTTGCTAAATTGAAAATTCCATACATATCTCAATTCCGGTGGCAAAATTTATTATTTCCTTGTGTGAAATAATAACTTGTTAAAACAATGATGGCAAGAAATCAATTCTAAGTACCGAAAAGGATGAATACTCACTGACTTTGGAAATCGAACCATAAAGAACCCCCCCAACTTAACCTAGCACATGTCCACACAAACTGACAAGATTTTGGTGATGGATTTAGAAAGGCATAATCATAATGAAATAATAAATGTATAATTAAAACAAAACACAATATGTACATACCTACAGTCGTACGAAATTGATGGCAAAATGAAGTGAAATGACATAAAAGAAAGTGGAATGGAATGACGTGGATGTAATTTTATTTATGGAGAAGAATATTCCCATAAGATATAGAAATATTTATTATGAAATGATACAAGAAGAATTATGAAGTGGCAAGCATGTTCACTGCAGTGGCTGTAGGAACGTCTTAATTACTTTGCTTAATTACAGCAAGAACCTGTTCAGTTGTTGCAGGAACCTTTGTTTCATCCTTTTTGTCAAATTACTGCATGAAATCCTCTTTAGTGGTCAGCTTATAATATAGATGCAGTCGGCGACCATTCAACAAAAGCTTAAACTGAACAGGGTCAATTGTGGTCAAACGAAAAAACTCCATTATTGAAAACTTCTTCTATCTCATATGGACCTAACCACTTGGTTTGCAGCTTCCCCATAGCATCTTTATATATGGAGTCATACAGTAGTGCCCAGTCACTGGCTTTTAATTTCTTCTCTTTGATATATTTATCATGCCACTTTGATCTCTGATTTTGGATCAGTTTTGTCTGCTGGACAACCATTTTCCTCCATTCATCTAGAGCATTTGTTGAATATGTTCTTTCTGTGCTTCAGATAATTTCATATTTAATTGTAAAGTTTTCCTCAGAGTTTTATGATCAAATTCAATAGGCATCATTGCTACTTTTTCATAAACCATCTCAAAAGGTATAAAACCAATTGGTGTTTTCCAAGTTGTTCTGTATGCCCAAATCACTTCTGAAAGCCTATCAGACCAGTCTTTCTTATGAACATATATTGTTTATTAAGAAGAGCCTCAAGCTCTCTATTTGTAACTTCTACCTATCCATTAGCTTGTGGATGATATGGAGTAGATTTTTTGTGCCTTATATTGTATTCATTTACCAAAGTTGCTATCAATGTTGAAGTAAATTGGGGGCCCTGGTCTGATACAATTTCTCTTGGTACTCCATATCTTGTAAATATCTCTTCATAAAGAAATTCAGCCACCTTATTATCTCTTGCATGTGTCATGGCATGAGCTTCCACCCATTTTGTTACATAGTCTGTACATACCAAAATGTAGGATTTGCCATTAGAAGGTGGATCAATTGGGCCAACAAAATCTAATCCCCATTTATCAAATGGTGCAACTGATATTTGTGGATATAATGGCATATCATCAGATTTTATAGGTCTTCCCATTCACTGGCATCTATCACATTTCCTTGTATATTGTGTTGCATCCTTGTGTAATGTGGGCCAATAGTACCCTGTATTTAGTATTTTGAGCGTTGTTCTTTTGACAGCAAAATGTCCTCCACATGGTTCATCATGACATGCATGTAGGATATCATATGTTTCATCTTCTCTTACAGATCTTCTCATGACTTGGTCAGGCCCGATATAAAACAAACAATCAGCAATCCATGAGAAATTGAAGCTTTTCTCTACTAACAACCTTCTTACCTTAGGAGAGAAATGAATTGGCATTTTAGCAGCAGCTAAATAGTTGGCAATATGAACATACTAGGTAGTGTGAGCTTGGATAAGGAACAAATGTTCATCTGGAAAAGAATCATCTATCACTATAGAATCTTCTTGTAACCAAAGTTTGGAAAGATAGTCTGCAATCACATTAGACTTCCTTGTTTTATCAACAACTGTGATATCAAATTCCTGCATCAACAATAACTAGCGAGCTAATCTACCAGTAATTGAAGGCCTATTCATGAGGTATCTGATTGCAGTATGATCTGTATGCACAAATATGGGATATCCTGTGATATAGTTCTTGAATTTGTTGAGTGCATATATAACAACTAATAATTCCTTTTCAGTGACTGTGTAATTCAACTCAGGTCCCTATAAGTTCTTGCTAATATAATATATTGCACTTTCCAATTTGTCAATCTTCTGTCCTAATACTGCTCCTATTGCATAGTCAGATGCATCTGTATGAATTTGAAATGGTAAAGACCAATTTGGACCTTTAAGAACTGGTGCTTGAGTCAGAGCATGCTTAAGCTTCAAGAAAGCTTCATTGCATGCAGAGGTCCATTTAAATTCCATATCCTTGGTAAGCAGTGAATATAAGGGACTTGCAATTTTTCTGAAATCTTTGATAAACCTTTTGTAGTATCTAGCATGACCAAGGAAACTTCTTACATCTTTATTGCTTCATAGGGGCATTGTTATGCTAAATGACTTCAATCTTTGCTAGATCCACCTATATTCCTTTTACATAGATATGATGACCAAGGACTATTCCTTCTTGAATCGTTATGAAGCATTTCTCACTGTTTAATGACAAACTATAGTCCTCAAATCGCTGCAAATTTTTTTTTAGGTTCCCTAATGCTTGTTCAAATTCAGAACCATAAGTTGTAAAGTCATCCATATAGAATTCCATGATGTCTTGAGAAATATCAAAAAAATACTGATCACTACTCTTTGAAAAGTGGCTGGAGCATTACACAACCCAAAAGGAAGAACAAAATATGCATATGTGCCCCAAGGACAAGTAAATATTGTCTTTTCTTGATAATCCGGGGCTATCTGAATCTGATTGTAGCCACTGAATCCATCAAGAAATGAAAAATATCTTTTACCAGCCAAAGAATCCAATACCTGATCCATAAATGGTAATGGAAAATCATCTTTTCTTGTTGCTAAATTTAGGGCTCTATAATCAACACATACCCTCCATTTTCCTACTTTCTTAGGGACTATGACCAAAGATGATACCCATTGGCTATCAGAGATAGGATAGATAAACCCAGCCTTTAACAACATCTGCAATTCTTCTTCAACTATCTCTTTTAAGGCGAGATTGATTCTTATTTGAGGCTATCTGAGTGGGCAACACTCTTCTTTTATATATATACAATGGGTACAAACTGTTGGATCTATCCCATGCATATCCTTGTAATCCCACACAAAAGCATTTTTATGACATTTCAACAAGTCCAGAAGGGCCTCCTTTTGAGTATCTGAAAGATCTCTATTGATATTCAAACATTTATTCAAATCAACTTCTATCTTGATAGTAAGATCAATCTGGTTCATATTAGAAAAATGAGAAGAAGAGACTTCCTGCGACAACATAGTATGCAATATATCAGTGGCTATAGGAAAGTCCAAACCTGCAATATTCGGTACCAACTCCTGCAATTTTTGTTCTTGTATTAACTCATTTATCAAAATTTTATAAAGAATTGAGTCTTCATCATGTAATTGCATGAATGGCCCTCTATTGATCATCATAAGGTGATTAAGAGAGTCAACTCCCTCATATTCTTCTCCCAAAATAGGCCGAACGGCTTGTTGTTGATCAAGTTGGGGTTGTGGAGTCGAATAGAAGGCTAATATTTTTGTAGAGTTCCCATATGAAATAGTCATATCCCTTGATCTACATCCAATATATGCATCATTTGTGGCAAGCCAAGGTCTTCCCAAAAACACCAGATATCCTCCCAATGTTGCCTTTGGAGATAGAATCATAAAGTCTGTAGGGTATTCTCAAGAATCCAAAATAACCACTACATATTCAATCATACCACCAGGTCCCACTGTAGAGCTATCAGCAAGCTATAGAAATTTGGGTGTAGGCCTTAGACTATTGATTTCAAGCTGGTTCATTACTTCTTTTGTCATCATATTAATGGTTTCCCCTAGATCAATTAAAACATTTCTTATTTGGCTGCCATTAATTACTATAATTACAACAGGACTACCTCGATCAAAATATTTTGGAATTGCAACCTTGCCTAACATAATATCTATTAGTTGACCCATAACATGCACTTTTTGTGGATCCTTCTTCTTCCTGCCAGATTTTTTTAGATATGCTTCTCTCAGTGCCTTACCATATATAGGAACATCTTTTATTGCCTGCAACAATGGTATTTTAACACAAACATGCTTTAGTTGATCTATAATATCAAAGCCTTGCTTTTTTCCTATGGGAACTTCCTTTTCTTGCAATCTCTAGGGAAATGGTGGTAATATCTACTTCTAAGGTATTGTATCTGTTGGATTAGAGATTTCTTGTTCTTTTTGTACCTCAGTGATAACTAGATGAGATGGATTAGGCAGAGTTGTCCTAGATCGGAGGTGAATATCACTTAGAGATAGAGAATAAGTTGGGTATTGATTAAGATCAGATGAATAAGCTTCTTCTTGTTGTTGTTGTTGTTGAGATTTAATATTAGGATTTGGCATTGGTTGAGTAAGCAACTACGTTGGTTTAGGTAGGACAAAAGTGGCTGCAGGAGGAGGCATTATTGCAAGAGGTTGTGGCTGTTGAATAGGCTGTTGATAACCAGAAGATTGGGCATTCTATGGCTGAATCCCCCTCCATGGAGGAGTAGGTTGCCAATTACCTTGAAAATGACCTCCTTGTCCTTGAGGTGGATACCAAATCCCTTGTGGCTACTGCCAATGTGGCATTTGATTAGCAAAATGCTACTCTTGGCCTTGAGAACCATACCAGTTATGATAATTATCAAAATTTTGAGCATATGGTGGTTGCCATTGGTTATTTGGTGCATAAAAATTTCCACTATAACCAGAAAAAGAAAGTGGATCTGGAGGCATACCTTGTCTTTGGAAATTTGGCTTTCTTTGAGCAACATAGAAGACTTGCTCATCCTCACCTTGTATTGGCTTGAATTCAGGAACCTCCACATTTGCAACCATTTTACATCTGCAATCCTTCTTTCGCTATCTACAATGAGGGCAAAATTTTGCAAGAAATGCATCAGCTTCTTCATGCTTCTTCTTAGATGCAAGTGTATCCAACTATGTAGCCATATTATTTATAATGTCCTCCTTAAAGTCCTTCAATAAATGGCTAAGTTCCAATCTAGAAACTCTAGTACCAGATGCTGATGATGGTGCTCCTGGCTTGAAACACATGTTCTTCTTAGAAGTAGATCTGGAATACTTCTTACAAATTTGTCCCATTTCAGCCCAAGTGGATTGTGTAATGTCACCTCCTCCTATAAGATCCAAAGAATTAGTGCATTCATCACTGATTCCCCCCAAAAATATCAACTTGAGGGAATCTTGATTGAGAGTACTAGGTTTGGACTTTTTAACACTAAACAGGAACCTCTCCAGATAATCTTGAAGACTCTCATCTTTTTTCTATGTCATTCTAAAGATACCATCCCCATGACGATCAGTGTCTCTATAATAATCCTTGTATTTTGCAAGAAATGACTGTTTCATCTCATCCCATGTATTGATTGTGCTACTACCCAAGGACATGAACCATCTTAAAGATGATTCCTTTAAGGTTGCAGGAAATATTTTGAGTCTATGGGCATCTGTAGTATAGTCAAAACTCCTACAGAGAACATCAAACTCAAACATAAATGTGTTTGGATCCCCTGTCACCAATCCATAGAATTTAGGGAGCAAAGATGTTGGAATGGTCTTGAGATTTGCATTATCATGTTGATCAGATATGGGGAACTCAAATGTTGGGTTTGGTGGTGGTGGTGGATTATTTCCACCAGGAGGTGGGTTCCCTTGCATTGGACTTGTGGGGGTTGTTACTATATGAAATTCTTCTTCTTGAGGTCCAAAGAGGAATTGAAGACTACCTTCTGGAAATTCAGAGTTAGGATGGTTCAAATTCTCCGGGGTTTGGTAAAGTTTAGCAAAAGGATTTATATCTAGGAAATTATTTTCTGCATGATTAGGATGAATGGGCAAAAATCTACCTTGAACATCTCTTCTTCGCCTATGCATGCAGATTCATGAAATTTTTCGAACAATCAGGTATACCAAAAAAAATAATTAACTGAAAAGTGAAAAGATAATAACCATAACAGGTTCTTAGTTTGACACCATCCCCGACAACGATGCCAAAAATGTTCACCCCAACAATAAGAATAATAACTCTAATTGAAGTCTCAATCCAAAGTTTGGACATTCATTTGGTAAAGTCACTATTTCCATAGCTAGTGTTCATTTGATTGTCAACCCAGGGATGTAATACTTGAAATGGGTCTGCACTATATATGTACTAAGTTCCTGCAACAACTATTCTACATTACTGCAACAACTAACATTATATATGTACTTGAAATGGGTCTGCACTATATATGGGTAAACAAGAATGAAAACTATGGAAAGGCTACAGGAAAACTTCTACCTAAATTCATAAAAGAAATACTAGATAAATTCAATACTGATAAATAGAAATTACTCTGTTCTAGCTTGGCTGCAGGAACAGTCAGTGGATCTGTTTCTAGTGGCTGCAGGAATAGTCAACGCAAGAACTTCTATTGTGGCTAAGGAAAGAAAACTAATTTTAATGAATGCAAAGGAACACTCACCAAGTGGCCCCCCTTGGATGAGTGATACTAGGCTTCCTGAAAACAACTCTTAATAGATCATAATAATATAATTTTATTCATTGCTTTCTGAAAGTGATTACATAGTTTAATATGAAAAGAAACTCAAGAATGCTTATCAAAAATCCTCTGCTCTATTCTTTTCCCTTCTGTCTAACCTCTGATAAGAAGAATATCTTATTATTAAAAAGAAATCAACTACAATAGACAACACAAATCACGTCGAGAAGAAGAGGCAGATGATTGACCGATAAAAGAGATGATTGGAGTTATACTACAGAAAATGTGGATCTAAACTGAACCAGAGTTGTAACATACTGTGGTGGTATTTACAAGTTCAATGCCCACTTAAGTTAGACATTGGTAGTATCACTTGATTGCTTCACTTATGTCATCCCTTATGCTTGCTCAGCTCTTCTATGGTTTGATCTTCAATTATCTCTTATGTATCCTTCCCTTCAATAGGCGCGATAGACGAATATCCACCGCAAAATCATTTATTACCTACACTACAAAAGAAATAACATACAAGAACATACATATGCATTTTGTTTAATCAACACATCTATTGATTTCACACATGATCTTTCCCTAAATAATCCGCATGACAACAAGAATAAATCACATGGCTGCAGGACTAAATGGCATGGCTGCAGGAATAGACTGGCAAAGATAAAACATGATTTAATAAGTTCAGGCTTAACCTATGGAATACATATAGTCTGTTGGCATTATAGCAGACAAGGAGAGATTGTTGGCATTTCAATTAGGATATTGAGAAGGTTGTTGATGATTATGGATATAACTGATCAAGGATGTTTACTATCTTAATATTATTATTTTGTCATTGATGTCAAGAAATTGGTTTTCTAATTTAATATGATGTTGCCATATCTTAAGAAGTATGATTTGATGAGTATAAAGATGTCGGTAAAAGACACAGAAAGAATGTGATGAATAAGGGGAGGAATATGTTTAGATTATTTTGATATCCTACATATGTTGTTGATTGTAAGGTTAATACTATACTATGTTACCGAGCAAAGAACCTAGTCAGTAAACCCTAAGGTTATCGCTATCGGTTAATGAAGGCTGAATGTCTATCGAGTGAAGTTTAGTATTTACTGAGTTGCAACCGAGTAATAACAGAATGCATTGAATGAATAAAAGAATTATTTAATGAAGGAAGCTGATGAGATGGAACTAATTAAATGATTGGTATGCCGTGCATGAAGTTTGTTAAAAGATCTATGGTAAAGGAAAATTGGCAGGAAGATCTACAACGCAGATTGAATCGCAATACCCTAGCACAAGTTCCAAGGAATGTATGCAAGTTCCAAGGTGGGGTAAAACATTTTCAGATCGAAGGGTACATTGAACCTGGTCAAAGTTTGAAGATCTGATGGCTATGATTGATCATGGGAAATGTGATCAAGGAGATTAAATGGTTGGCAAATTGTTTATAAATAAGGAACTATTGATAAACAATGCATGCGGGCAAGTGTATGCATAGGGATGCTACATAGTGAGTACCGAGCATAGAAGCTTGAAGACCTGTTTGAATAACAGAGTATAGAGCCCAGCAGATGGACAAGATAAGTCCTATTGTATTGAGCAACTAAGAATCTGCTTTAGCATTTTAGATGTGAAGTTGCAGATAGATTTTATTACTATTATTTTGTAAAGTGACAGAAAATCTCTTAACCGAGTGGACTTAACAGTCTTATTTGTAAAAACCCTCTAGCAAGGTGACATTCTGTTTGAGTGTTTGAAATCCTTTAACAAGGTCACTTCTAACAAGGTGAAGATCCTAACAGATCTAAGGGAAATCCCTTAACCGAGTCACATCTAGCAATGTGTTTGTAATCTTTAACAAGATTTTCTTTTAACTGAGCATAGTCTAGAAGAGTATATTTCTTAGTGGGTCCAAAATCCCACAGTGGTTTTTCCCTATTTGGGTTTCCATGTTAAATCTGGTGTTATGAGTGTTATGATGTTTATATTCTTTTGAGCTTGCATGTTTAGCAGTTTTGGTTATATTACTAAAGTATATGTTACCAAGGTTGAATCTGTTGTTTTTATGGAAGATTAAGTTTGTATGATTCAGCCACCCCCCCCCCCCCTCTCATCTTATTAGCTTGACATCTGTACTTAACATTAAGTATCAGAACTATCAATTGGTATAAGATCTTTGGAATCCAGAAGAAAAAGTTTAAAGGTACTTGAGGAAAAGATCCAAAGATGTATAAGAGGGATGCACCGAAGTTGAACAAGTCAAGTTTCTCTACATGGCAGAAAAGAATGAAGCTGCACCTATCAAGAGTTGGAGAATATGTTGTATATTATCTGGAGAATGATTTCATTACACCGAGCACCTATCCATTGACAATGGAAGAGATAAAGGAAAAGAAAGAACATATCCAAGCAATGATTGAAATAACATCTGCATTGACCGACTCAAAATTTAATGATCTAGAAGGCTGCAATGATGCAAAAGGTAATATGGGACAAGCTCATATCTATGTATGGTGGTGATGAACATGTTCAAAGAGCAAAAGTGGAAAGTCTAAGAGGACAACTTAAATCTATGAGGATGAATGAAGGTGAGGACATAACCCAGTACAGTACACGACTAAAGGAGATTGTCAATCAAATCAAAGGAGCAGGTGGAACTATTGAAGAAAAGGATATAACAAGTAAGTTGTTAAGAACCCTTCTACCAGCTTATGCAATATGAGTCTCTACAATCAATGAATTGAGGTCTGTACCCAATATGCCAATTTCTTTAGATGCTACTATTGGTAAGCTACATGCATTTGAGTTAAGTAATTTTGATAACAGTGGGTCTTCCATAAATAAAGTTGAGTTTGCATTTAGTTTTTTTCATATTGGTGAATCTGATGATTACAATGATAGAATGAGTAAGTACACTAAAGGGGATCATAGTGGAGCAAGTGAAAGATTTCGCAAGAACATGGAAGAAGTACATAAACTGTATGAGAAAATCAGAAAGCAAGAAGAGTTTGAAGCACTATTAGCGAGAAGGTTACCGAGAGGCAAAGGTAAGTATAAAGGAAAACTACCTTTAAAATGTTTCAATTGTGATAAGATAGGACATATGGCTTCTAACTATCCTGACAAAGATTCTACTGAAAAGAGAGATTACCGAGATGACAGACAAAAAAATAATCATTACAGAGGATACCAAGACTTCAAAAGAAGAGATAGAAAGTCATGCCTAATAGCCGATGAGGAATCAAATGATGATAAATCAAATGAAACTGATACAGAGGAAGTAGTTTATGTGGCTATAAAAGATGGATCAGATGAAGAAACGTATGAAGAAAAAGCCCTAATATCTCACATAAATACTAATGATTCTTGGATCATAGATAGTGGATGCTCACATCACATGATAGGTGATAAACACAAGTTTGTTATGTTAGAAGATTATGATGGAGGCTATGTAAGATTTGGTAATGATGCACCATTTCTAGTAAAAGGTAAAGGATCCATAACACTCCTTGACAATGCTAAATGTAATGATGTTTATTGGGTTGAAGGTTTGAAATACAATTTGTTGAGTGTAGCACAGCTAAACAATATACGATACCAAATAGAATTTCAGAAAGGAATTGTCAAAGTTCATGACAAGCATGGAAAGTTAGCTGCTACCGGGACACAAACAAAAGGTAGCCATATTTGTTGATGATATTATATTTTGTGGAAATGACTCTTTATGCAAGAGCTTTGGAAATGAAATGAGTAAAGAATTTGAGATGTCATTAATCGGTGAGATAAAGTATTTTATAGGTTTACAGATTCTGCAAATGAAAAATGAGATTTTCATTACTCAATCCAAGTACATAAAGAAAATCTTGAAGAAATTTGGAATGGAGGATTCAAAACCGGTAAGTACTCCTATAACTACCAACTATAAACTATAAAAGAATGATGAATCTGCATCTATTGATGAGACACTTTACCGATCCATGATTGGAAAGCTACAATATGTTATTCACAGCAGACCAGACATAGCACATGAAGTAGGTATAGTTGCAAGATTCTATGCAGATCCCAAGGAAACACACATGACAACAATCAAGAGAATTTTCAGATACTTGAAAGGCACTAAAGATTATGGCTTTAGTATATCAAAAAGGAAATGACTTTGATTTAAAAGTTTATATTGATGCTGATTAGGTAGACAACATTGATGACAGAAAAAGCACAAGTGGAGGAGCTTTCTTTTTAGGAGAAAGACTAGTGAGTTGGCTTAGCAAGAAACAAGGATGTGTTTCACAGTGAACATCAGAAGCTGAATACGTTGCTGCAACATTGAATTGTACCAACATAGCATGGATCAAACAACTGTTGGAAGGTATAAATGAGAAAGTTACCAAACCAGTAACTATATTCTGTGACAATACTAGTGCCATTAGCATTTCAAAGAATCCTATTATGCACTCTAAGATAAAGCACATCTCTATCAAATATCATTATCTTAGAGGAGAAGCTCAAGAGAAGAAAGTGGTGTTGGAGTATGTTAGCACAAAGGAACAAATAGCAAATATATTCACCAAGCCACTGCCAAGGGACACTTTTGAGTATCTCAGAAGTAAGTTAGGGGTCCTACCCCTATCTTCTACTCACTGACTGAGTTTGGTGAGTGCATCAATTCGATGAATCTACATAATATTATGTGTGGATTGATGCTTATTTACACACTTTAGGAGATTTTCTAAAGGTGTGTAGGAAATAAATACAGGGAACAAAATTGAAGACATAATGCTCTGGTCGAGACTAAGTTGACACATAACAATAGGAAATCACTTGATACGGGAAGAAATTATGTTTTAGTTTTTTACTTTTTGGCATTGTTGTCAAAGGTGGAGAAAACTAAAGAAAAGGGGAGAAGACTAATGTATGGGGGAGAAGACGGATGATAGGGAGAGCATTTCATAATCTCACAGCAATCCAAATCAATTAGGTGAAATCAATTGGTTTTGCCATCAATGCTAAAGGGGGAGATTGTTGGCATTATAATAGACAAGGAGAGATTGTTGGCATTTCAATTAGGATATTGAGAAGGTTGTTGATGATTATGGATATAACTGATCAAGGATGTTTACTATCTTAATATTATTATTTTGTCATTGATGTCAAGAAATTGATTTTCTAATTCAGTATGATGTTGCCATATCTTAAGAAGTATGATTTGATGAGAATAAAGATGTCGGTAAAAGACACAAAAAAAATGTGATGAATAAGGGGAGGAATAAGTTATTCAATGGGCAACTATTACTGAGTTAGACAATGATGAGATCATGATGTTTAGATTATTTTGATATCCTACATATGTTGTCGATTGTAAGGTAAATTCTATACTATGTTACCGAGCAAAGAACCTAGTCGGTAAACCCTAAGGTTATCGCTATCAGTTAATGAAGGCTGAATGTCTACCGAGTGAAGTTTAGTATTTACCGAGTTGCAGCCGATTAATAATAGAATGCATTGAATGAATAAAAACATTATTTAATGAAGGAAGCTGATGAGCTGGAATTGATTAAATGATTGGTATGTCGTGCATGAAGTTTGTTAAAGAATCTATGGTAAAGGAAAATTGGTAGGAAGATCTACAATGCAGATTGAACCGCAATACCCTAGCACAAGTTCCAAGGCGGGGTAAAATGTTTTTAGATTGAAGGGTACATTGAACCTGGTCAAAGTTTGAAGATCTGATGGCTATGATTGATCATGGGAAATGTGATCAAGGAGATTAAATAGTTGGTAAATTGTTTATAAATAAGGAACTATTGATAAACAATGCATGCGGGCAAGTCTATGCACAGGGATGCTACATAGTGAGTACTGAGCATAGAAGCTTGAAGACCTATTTGAATAACAGAGTATAGAGCCCAGCAGATGAACAAGATAAGTCCTATTGTATTGAGCAAATAAAAATCTGCTTTAGCATTTTAGATGTGAAGTTGCAGATAGATTTTATTGCTATTATTTTGTAAAGTGACAGAAAATCTCTTAACCGAGTGGACTTAACAATCTTATTTGTAAAAACCCTCTAGCAAGGTGACATTCTGATTGTGTTTGAAATCCTTTAACAAGGTCACTTCTAACAAGGTGAAGATCCTAACAGATCTGAGGGAAATCCCTTAACTGGGTCACATCTAGCAATGTGTTTGCAATATTTATCAGGATTTGCTTTTAACCGAGCATACTCTAGAAGAGTATATTTCTTAGTGGGTCTGAAATCCCACAATGGTTTTTCCCTATTTGGGTTTCCATGTTAAATCTGGTGTTATGAGTGTTATGATGTTTATATGCTTTTGAGCTTGCATGTTTAGCTGTTTTGGTTATATTACTGAAGTATATGTTACCGAGATTGAATCTGTTGTTTTTATGGAAGATTAAGTTTGTATGATTCACCCCCCCTCTCATCTTATTAGCTTGGCATCTGTACTTAACATTAAGTATCAGAAATATCAATAGTCAACTTCCAATACATCACTACTACTATGCAAACCAAAAGATAACAAAAACTAAAGAGTTCCAAGGATAAAAATATGACAAAGTCTCAACTCATCACCCGATATCCTGAAATGTGTGTGTTAGTACAACTTATTTCTTCGTATGTTGAGGTTTATTGTCTTTCTTTCATCAACATCTCATATCTAAAACATATCTCATGCTTAAAACCCTTTTTTTAATTGTTATTCATTGTGAATGTCAAATGGTATTCGTATGTCTGTCATTAGAGTTTCTGTTATTCACCTTTCTTTAGTTTAGTTTTGTCTCCTTTTTGTACTTTCAGGTAAAAATTACATAAAACCCCCATCATATGAGGGAGTTGCCCCTCTCAAACGCAGAGGAAGATTGTTGTTTCACCACAACCTCTCCAACTGTTGGGATGGTTGCCACTTCTTTTCGGGCGAACAGGGTCAAGTTTGAAGAATAATTCACAGTGACAAATCTGTTTACCAACATGATGCTAATGAATTTGATCAAGCACCTTATCCCCCTCCTAGTCTTTCTCATCATTGTTTCGGGAAGGTGAACAATATGCAAGAGGAGCCACATTAAGCATGCTAGATGGAGCTATCATAAGTTTCAAACAAGGATCATGCTCTAATGATGGATCACTTTTATTGTTGCTAGGAGCTAGGATTAATGCTTTTGAAAAAATATTAGATAAATCATTGTCAAAATCAACATATTCATACTCATCATCAGAAATATTAGGATCAACATTCTCACCTATTTCTTCATCAAGATTAATAAAAATAGGAGCTCTAATAGGAATAAAACTTGGAACATTATTTGTTTTAAGCATTCCGCGTCTAGGAGATTTAGGTTGAACCTCTTGTTTCGGAGAAGTTTGATGAACTAGAATTATATCAAGAGTTGGTGTCTTGCGAGAAGAAATGGTTTGGGAAGCAAGTTCACAAGCTTGAGCACGACATTTCCATCAGTGTTCTCTCGCACAATGATTTCATTTAGTTTTAGCAAAAGGTTGTAAAGGTTTAAGTTCAACTGGTGTAATCTCTTTTTCTTCTTTTATGAAAGGATGAATGGGTTGAGGTCTTTTATGTTGAACAATAGGAGAGGTCGGTTGCTTCTATTTATGTTGTAGGAGGCGAAACTGCACCATATAAAGGAGGAATAAAGGGTGTAGGAAGGAGACCGGGTCCATCATGACGAGGAGAAATATGTTTATCCTTATGTTGAGGCATAGGAGGAAGAAATTTTCTACCTTTGGTAGGAAAAATAGACTCGTCCTTAAGAGAAGGAATGGCTTCTTCCTTAGGAAAAAGAATATCTCTTTCCTTAGGGGGAAAGATGGTCTTATCCTTAGAAATAGAAATAGATTCCTCTTTTGGAAGAAGATTATTTCTTTCCTTAGGAGGAAGCACAATCGTATCCTCAAGAAGAGGTATATGATGATTAGTTGGAAAAGACTAATTGTTGGATTTCTAGGTTTACTCAAGGATAAAATCATCTCATTTTTCCATTTTTGATATTATTTAAAGAGAGCATCACTTCTAGGTTGAAGAGGTTGAAATTGTTTGGAACAAAATTAATCAAGACAAACATCTCCATTCCTCATTATAGGTTGATATATCCTATGATTAATAGTTATGATTTTACCATCATGAGGAAATTTTAAACACTAATGAAGATTAGAAGCAACTATTTTTATGGAAGAGAGCTAAGAATGTCCCAACTTCACATGAAATTGATCAGATGTAGGAATGATAGAAAAGACAACATCTAAGAATATATTGCTAGCCTCAATAGGAAGTGTAATAGAACAAATAGAAGGACAAGAGAAACCATCAAAGACTTTAACTATCACATCAGTTTTATCACATGTCACTTGATGCAATTGCAAAGTATAAAGGAATTCTTTAGTGACAACATTAACCATACACCAAGATCAATAAGGATCCCTCATGAGGGCTTTCCCTTGATCTTTGCAGAAATATATAGAGGTCCATTGGGTGCTTTAATGGTCTCACTAGGATCAAATGTAATGCACAAGTCCTAGGTGGTTCATTTTTATCAATAAGGTTTACCACATCATATTTATACCAACCTGGGACCTAAACAATTAGGTCAGCCACCTACAAGATAATATAATAAATCTATTACATAAACCCGCTAACCAATGATAAACCAAGTCAACCTAAGACCAAAACAACATTAACCAAATAATAAATCCAACTGGTAATGCATCGGGAGAATCCACCAAAACGTTACATAAACCGGTCCATAACCTAGCAGAATAAGACTAGACCTAAAATAGGTCGCCATAAGACAAATGAAATACCACCAATCAACTGGAAAATGAACATGATAACCATCAACATCCTAAAAACCTTCTAGAAGCTGCACCAACACCACTTATCAAATCCATCAAAAGATCTTCAACAAAGCTCTATTGGTAGAACCCTTACTGATAACAAAAAGGCTTACTAGAACATATGATAGCTTCCAGATCATCAAATCCCAAACAAACTCAATGTGACACGCATCTGAATAACCAAACCAAACTAATTCCACCAATCAGAACATACCAAAGACAAATATCCCGATCATCATCAAAGTCCAACCACTCTAACGGAACTCGGTAGACAACCAAAGAAGCTAGTGTTGACATCAATGACAAACATCAATGCAACATATAATCAATTCCTCCAAATTGACAACACAACCTAACTCTCCAAGACACAAAATGCTTATAACAAATGATGGTTCAAGCTCTATTCCTATTAGAGCTCCCATTATTAATCTTGATGAAGAAATAGGTGAGAATTTTGTCAATGATGAAAATGTTGATCCTAATATTTCTAATGATGAATATGAATATGTTTATGTTGACATTGACTTATCTGAATTTTTTTCAAAAGCATTAATCCTAGCTCCTAGTAACAAACAAAGTGACTCATCATTAGAGCATGGTCCTTGTTTGGAACTTGTGATAGATTCATCTACTATTCTCAACATGGCTCCTCTTGCATGTTGTCCACCTTCTCGAAATAATGATCAAGAAGATCAAGGGAGGATGACGTGCTCGATTAGCCTCATTAGGACCATATATTCTCTCTCTCTCTCTCTCTCTCTCTCTCTCTCTCTCTCTCTCTCTCTCTCTCTCTCTCTCTCTCTCTCTTATTTGTGAAATTATTCTATTTTTTCTACTTATTCTTCTATTTGTTGTCCCTAGTGTGGTCTACTTGAGGAGGATGCAAATCGTTAAGATCTCTTTTGGTCTCTCCCATGTTGACACAAAAGACACATGTGTTCCCTTCTTCCATGGTGGTTTCCTCTCTTTGGGGGATGAGGATGATTCTATGTATATACATATACATGAGTTATCATAAAAATGATACTAACTCCTAAGTTAGGTGAAACCACCTCGTGTTTTGTGCTTTGTGTTCATTATCCTTTGATTTATACTCTCTTGAGGGCTAAATTATTGCAATAACATGCTTGTATTCTTTGGGTGTATCCTACCTTAAAGAAATTTCTCCCAGAAAGGCGTATGCAATAGCTTTAACGTGGGGGCATACACTCCACTCATGATTCTCTCTTTTGATATTCATAGTTACTTAGCAAACTTTGCCTTGTGATTTTAAGTAGCTTATTTTCATGACTCATATTAAGAGATCCTTACTACTTGTAGTCATGGTTCTCTTTCTCTCTCATGATCTTCCCTTTTACCTTGTCATTGAAGTCGTATGATCCTAAAGTCCACAGGGGGCTTGGCAAATCTTGCCTCATTGACATGGTGAATGCCTTTCGATTTAAATTCCTTGTACTTTACTGATAGTATTTGTGTAAGCTCATACTCCTGCTAAAGTGTGGGCTAAATGTAAAGTCCTAAAATTACACCCCTCACAATTTTCAATTGAATTTGGGTCTTTGCCTTAGTATTTTCTCCCCTCGACCTGATCAGAGATCTAAATATGCTCATGCACATCAAAAAAACCTTGCAAACCAACAATGCACTCAAGAGCCACCTTGACCCTACCCCAAAATAGGGCACGACTAGGGCACGGTGCCCTGGTCCTCATTGGGACCAGGGCATGGCACCTTGGGACCCCTTAATTGGGACCTATCTTGATCCCCTCCCTTGGATATAGCTCATATTTGAAGTGGTAAAATCCTACTATGTCAGCTCAAGTCAAAAAATTGGTCAATTAATTCCACTGGCAAGTATATAAGAGGGATCTCCCCTCTCATTTGACAGATCATGAAATTACATCAAGAGTTCAATAATTCAAGAGATCAATCATTCAAGCATTCAAGAGAAATTGAGCATTTTCATTCTTCCTTCAAGATTTGGAGCAACAATAAAGTCAAGATTTCAAGAATTGAAGAGGAGATCATCATTCTACTTCATGAAATCATAATTCCATGTGGAGGCAAGAAAAACTTCACGAGGAGGTATAAGCATTTCATTTTCATGCAATTCAGCATCCCCTCAAAGAGTAGGATTTCTACTTTTAGTTATTTCATTTGTATTATTTTAATCACTTGGTTAATTCCAAAACTGGGGTTTGACCTGAAGGCGAACCCCTATTCCCAACACATTTCCTTTTCTTTCTATGTGCAGGAAACAGGTGTGGAGTCATACTTCTGGAATTAATATTTATTCGTAGAGATGGAAAAACCCTTTTCACCGCATGAAAAGTTTGGAGGACCAAGTGGAGGGAACCCCTATCTGGACACATGGTCCCCACCACTTTTGCTCGATTTTGGAGATCAGCTTCGAATCATCTCAAACTTCTCAGATCCAGGTGCACGACTAAATCGCAGAACTGTAGCTCACTGTTTTCACATACTTTGTCTTCATTTTCAACACTTTGTTAGATTCATCCTCCTTTTTTGAATGTAAAGTTTCCTCAAGTGAAAATTGAGCCAAAAACATTCCCCACTCCTAAGTGGGGAGTTGGCCAAGCCCCCAATTTTCCCCTTTACAAGTTGAACAAGTCATTCAAGATCACAAAGAACTCTATTAGGGTTTTTACTGTTCTGTGCTCAACCGGTGACTTACCCACATTGAAGGTTGTGAAGAACCAGATGGTTATAGATGCAACCAGATCACAATTTAACAAAAGGGTAATGACTATAAATGATATTCTTGAATACGATGTCATATTTGCTTTTGTGGTGATGGAGCATAAGATATACCACTCCATTAGGGTTAACTCTATGTCTAGAGCAACTATTTATGTTGCACATGAGATGATAAAGGAAGGAAAGAAGTATGAGTTGTGTGAACTGCTCCAGAGTGAGCTGATGAAGAACTTATAGATGATCAAGCAGGATAAAAAGCACACATTCAAGTATGGCACCTTGATCCTATTCCTATACTTTTACTTCATGAATAAAGTTCTAGGTGTTCGGATAATCGATGGACAACTGAGAGGGAGGGGTGAATCAGTTGTCAACAGATTATGAAACTTTAAGCACACAAAATATTTTACCAGAATGCATAAACCAAATACCGAAATAGCATATATATCACTTAAACACAAACATAAATCATAGAACAATTACCATCCATCCATGACACATAACACCTAGATTTGTACGTGGAAAACTTGGTAAAGGGAAAAACCACGGTGAGAAGCCTACCCATAGTCAGATAATACTTCTACAGTAAGTATGTGATTACAACAAGAGGAGCCTGTACATGCAGGAAGGCCAATAGCCTAGAGCACACTTCTCATCACAAAGGAACATCACTGACTACAAATGAAATCTAGACCACAATCCAGGAAGATGAATGAACTAAAAGAATAACATCTCCTATGCCTGAGTACAGTTTCGGTTAAGCTCAATACTAGAGGTCTTAAACCTCTAGCATAAACCCAATTTGATCACATGCGATCAACCAAAACCTCTACATATGATTACAACCTTATTCGCACATAGATAATCCTATCACCTTCTGTTACCTTGATCTAAAAAGAGATCTTACATCATATATATACCAACCCAGGACCTAAACATTTAGGTCGGCCACCAAGAAGATAATACAATAAATCTATTACATAAACCCACAAACTAAAGATAAAACAAGTCAGCTTAAGATTGAAACAATACAAACCAATCAATAAATCCAACTAGTAACACATCGGGAGAATCCACCAACACACTACATAAACCAACCCATAACCTAGCAGAATAAGACCAGACCTAAAAAAAGTTGCCATAAGCCAAATGAAACACCACCGATCAATTGGAACACAAACATGATAACCATCAACATCTTGATAACCTTCTAGAAGCTGCACCAACATCACTTAACAGATTCATCAAAAGGTCTTCCACAAAGCTCTACTAGTAAAAACCTTACTAGTAACCAAAAGGCTTACTAGAACAAATGATAGTTTCCAGATCATCAAATCCTGATCCAACTCAATGAGATACGCATCAGGAACATATGAATAACCAATCCAAACCAATTTCAACAGCCAAAACATATCAGAGAATCCCAAAGACAAATCTCTAGATCATCATCGAAGTCCAATCACTCTACCAAAACCCGATAGACATCAAAAAAGCTAGTGTTGACATCAATGAAAAACATCAATGCAACACATAATCAATTCCTCCAAAGTGCCAACAATCTCCCCCTTTGGCATTGATGGCAACACTAGATGTGAAAAGCATCCAAGTGCCAAGAAATGCCAAACAAGTCTCCCCCAATGGAAGACATCCAACAATTTCCCAAAATGGTATGATAATGAAGTTCTGACCCAATAGATCAAACTCCCCTTATGAAAGATATCTCGGTTAAGCTCTATTCTCTCTATTTTTCACATATATCTCTCCTCATTTGACATCAATGCCATAAATCTAACATAAACATCAAAGAAAAATCATAAATCCTCTAAACTACACAACTAACTACTCCCCCTAAGTAGTAGCACCAACACATCAATCTGAAATGAATGATAGCTATGATAAATACATACTAGACTGATACCAATCATCATCACTTAAGTCTCTACTAGAGGGGCAGAGACCCCCAATCTGTCTCTGAAGTATTCAAATGATTCTTTAGGCAAAGGTTTAGTGAAGATATATGCAATCTTCTCTTTAGTGTTCACATAAACCAATCTAACTTCATCTTCCACCTTCTCCTTCAAAAAATTATACTTGATAGAGATGTGCTTTGTCTTAGAATTAAATACCGAATTCTTTGGTATGTCAATAGCAGCAGAGTTATCACAGTGAATAACTACCAGTTCATTACAATCTACCCTTATATCCTTCAACATTTGCTTCATCCATAGAATTTGTGTACAGTTAGTAGCTATAGCAACATACTCAGCTTCAATAGTATATAAATAAGTACATGACTATTTCTTGTTTATCCATGAAACAAGTTTCTTTCCAAGAAAGAAAGCTCCACCAGATGTGCTCTTCCAGTCATCAACATCTCCAACCCAATCTGCATTTGCATATGCATATAATGTAAAGTCATCATCTTTAGGATACCACAAACCATACTCAATTGTTCCTTGCAAATACCTGAAAATCTTTTTCACCATACTCTCATGATTTTCTCTACGATCACTCTGATATCTTGATACAATACAAACTGCATTCATTATATCTAGTCTAGTTTGAGTCAAATATAACAAACCTCCAATCATAGATTTATACCTTGTAGGATTTACTGGAGCTAATACATCTTTCTTTGTCAATTTCTCACTTGTAACCATAGGAGTACCAACCAGTTTAGAATTTTTCAAACCAAATTTCTTCAACAACTCTCTAGCATTCTTAGTTTGATAGATGAAAATACCTTTATCAGTCTGAGTAATTTGCAAACCTAATAAAAATTTCATCTCCTCAATCATAGACATCTCAAATTCATTCTTCACATTATCAGAGAATTCCATACATAACTTATCCTCACCTCCAAAAATGATATCATCAACAAAGACTTCAACAATAAATATGTCATCATCAATGATCTTATAATATAAGTTACTGTCAACATTACCTTTAACGAAACCAATCTTCAAAAGATATTTGTCCAAACTAGCATACCAAGCTCTAGGGGCTTGTTTCAATCCATATAAAGCTTTCCTTAACCTGCAAACCATGTTTTTGTCATCTGAAAGTGAAAATACATCATGATGTTCAATATAAACTTCCTCTTCAAGATCTCCATTCAAAAGTGCACACTTAACATCCATCTAATAAACCTTGTATTTCTTATGTGCAACATAAGCAAGAAATAGTCTCATCATAATATATTCCTTCCTTTTGAGAATATCCTTTACATACCAATCTAGCCTTAGTCCTCAAAACTTGTTCATCCTCATTCAATTTATTCCTAAAGACCCATTTAGTTCTAATAACATTCTTAAATTTAGGTCAGGAAACTAAAGTCCATGTGTTGTTCTTTTCTATCTAATCTAATTCCTCTTCCATAGCTCTCATCCAAAATTCATCTTTACAAGCTTCAATAACTAATGTCAATTCAAATTGAGAAATTAAACATACCTCTTCAGCTACCAACCTTCTTCTTGTCATTACTCTTTTGCTCTTGTCTCTAGTGATCTGATCTTTTGAATGATTTAACCTTACATACCTAGGGGTCTTCTGACTTCTTATTTCTCTGTTTTGATCTTTAGTTACTGTTGAATTTTCTGATACTGTCAGGGTAACTGGTTCAACATTCTATTCCAGTATAGGTGCTACTGGTTCAGTTAAGACCATCTCCACTTCCGCTTCTCTCTCATAAGTTCCGATTTGACCTGTGTACTGCTCATCCACCTTGAACATTAGCACTCTCCACAATTCTCAATCTTTTGTTATAACATCTATATGCTTTGCTTTCATTAGAATAACCAATAAATGTCCCTTCATCACATATAGGATCAAAATTTCCAATAGAATCATCTCTTTTAATATAGCATTTACTACCAAAGATTCTAAAATACTTAACTATAGGTAAATGACCAAACCATAACTTATAAGTTGTCTTACCAGTGTCTCCTTTGATATGAACTCTGTTGAATGCATATACCACCATACCACCATGCTCATAAATTCTCTCCAATAGATATGAGGAAGATTAGCTTCCATCATCATAGTTCTAGCTGCATCCAAGATAGTTTTGTTCTTTCTTTCCACAACACCATTCTGCTGAGGTGGTCAAGGTGTAGGCAATTGTCTCCTTATCCCATGCTTCTCACAATAACTGTTAAATTCATCGGATGTGAATTTGCCACCCTGATCAGACCTTAAGCATTTAATCTTCAATCCTATCTTTGTCTCAACTTTAGCTTTAAAGATATTGAACTTTTCAAAGGCTCCAAATTTCTCCCTTAGAAAAGTAACCCACATCATTCTAGAATAGTCATCAATGATTAGCATAAGATATCTATCACCCTGATTTTTTTTAATTCTAGTAGGACCACATAAATAAATCAAGATGAATAAGATCAAGAACATCATTAGATTTGTCTTGTATAATCTTAAGAGAAATTATGACCTGCTTTCCCATTTGACATTCCTTGCATACCGGATTATAGGGCTTCACAATCTTAGGTATATCTCTAACAACCTTAGTTGAACCGATCTTTACAATATAATCAAAATTCACATGACACGACCTCTTATTCCATAGCCAACTCTCATCAATTTGTGTAATCAAACATGTCTTCTCACTGGAGTTCAAATGAAAGATGTTACCTTTAGTTTGAGTACCAGTTGCAATCTCCAATCCAGATCTGTTGATGATTTTACATTTTTCATCCTTGAACTGTAATTGAAATCCCTTATCCACCAACTTTCCTATACTCAAAAGATTATGCCTTAAACCTTTGACAAACATTATCAGTGTTATGCTTACTATCCAATGATATAGTTCCTCTTCCTCTGATCATGCATGCTTTGTCATCTCCAAATCTAACCAGACCACCATCAAATTCTTGCAAAGATAGAAACTTCCTTTTATCTCTAGTCATATGATGTGAACATCGACTTTCTATCACCCATTCATCCTTGTCTTCAACTTTGGTAGAAAGGGCCTTTTCCTCATTTTGAATGACAGATTCTGGAGCATCTTCCTTGATAGCAAAAAACACCTATTCCTTTCCACTGCTAGATCCACTAGCTGAATCTTGTATCGGTTCATCATCAGAATTAGTCACACCTTCCTCATCCACATAGTAGCATGATTTTTCTTTGTTTCTCCTGTACTTATGCTTGTTCTGATAATCATGGTTAGGCCTAAAAGATCTTCTAGCTTTCTCCTCAAATCTTGAATTCCTCTCAGGACATCTAGATGAAAAATTACCTATCTTATTACATGTAAAACATTTAAAAGGTGATTTTTCTTCATACTTACTTACCGTCGGACCTTTAGGTATTCTTATAGAAAATAGGGCTTCAAGTTTCTCAAACTCTTCATCTTCTTCCTTCATTTCCTCTAGTTCCTTCACATATAAATCTTTCCAATCACTCTTGCCAGTTGATGATGTAGATGCATGAAAAGCACATTTAGTCTTTGCAGCTCCTTGAGGACCAAATTCTTCAAGCTCAGAGGTAGATAACTTTCCAACCAAAAGTATCCCTGTTAAAAAAAGTGCTAGACATTATTCTCAACTCATTAATTACAATAGCCTTCATCTTGTAAGCCGATGGCAAAGCTCTCAATACTTTAGAAACAATCTCATCTTCGCTCAAAGATCCACCACACCACTAAATTCCCATAACAATTTCATTAAATCTTTCCATAAAAGATGTAATCCTTTCATCTTCCTCCATCTTCAGGTTCTCATACCTCACCCGGTAACCATCAAGGTTAGCAATTTTAATAGTAGGGTCACCTTCATTCAAAGTATCCAACTTATCCCGTATAGCCTTTGTAGATGATTTGTTCATTAATCCCATTATTTGTTCACCAGAAAGAGCACTCAAGAGGGCTTCTCTAGCTCTACAGTCATTTTCAATGTTCTTATCCAAGTCTGTTGGAGGAGGATTGCCAGATGCCAGATTATAAGGGGTATAGCCTTTCTCAATGATCTCCCAAATCTCTTTCCTAATACATCTCAAATGAGTCTCCATCCGAATATTCCATACTCTGTAATTTGTTGAATCAAGCTTAGGGGTTTCTCTCCGGAAAATAGTTGCAAATGAACTATTAGATGCCATAGGATCTTCCTCAAGTAGTTAAGCTTCTGCAGAGAGGACTAGGCTCTGATATTAATTGTTAGGATAACCAGTGGACAATTGAGAGGGGGGTGAATCAGTTGTCAACAGATTATGAAACTTTAGGCACACAAAAACTTTTACCAGAATGCATAAACAAAATATCGGAATAGAAGATATATCAGGTAAGCACAAAAATAAATCACAAAACAATTACCATCATACCACACATAACACCAAGATTTGTCTTTGTTTCTCCATAACAATTACCATCATACCACATAAGCCTACCCATAGTCAAATAATACTTCTGTAGTAAGTATGTGATTACAATAAGAGAGGCCTGCACATGTAGGAAGGCCAACAACCTAGAGCGCACTACTCATCACAAAGGAGCCTCACTGACTACAAAAGAAATACAGACTACAATCCAAAAAGATAATGAACTGCAAGAATAACATAGAAGGTATATGGATATTCCTAGCTAGTCATCCAACAAGTCACATATGAATACCAAACCAAGGATGATAAAATTATGTCATACAAAAGGATGGTGGATAGTTTCAAAGAATCATTTACAACTATCACATTTGAGCAATTACCAAGAGATCAAAATCGAGCCGTCGACGCAATGGCTACAATTGCATCTCTCCTGGATCTTCCACAAAATTTGACACGCTATGAGTTCTTGGTTGAAGAACTTTGGATCCTTTCTTATGATATCCCTAAAACTAAAATGATATGTCACCTTGTTGGTTCTGACTCCCCATGGTATGATGAGTTCTTCACTTACCTACATGACCATAAACTTCCCCCTAACCAATTGAATAACCAACGAAAAACCTTTATCCGCCAAACTGCTCGATACACCATCATTGTCGAAACCTTATACAAATGAAGTCTTGATGGTACTCTCCTTCAATGTTTAGAACAAGACTAGATAAAAAAAGCCTTGGAAGAGGTACATGAAAGAATTTATGGGGCTCACTCAAGTGGTCCTTCACTAGCAAAGAAAATCATGTGAGACGGATAGTATTGGCCCACCATGGAAAAAGACTCCTACTGTTCTATCAGAAAGTGCAAGAAGTGCCAAGTTCACAGAGATCTGATACATGCCCTTGCACAAGAATTACAAAATATCACAACACCATGGCCCTTTCATCAATGGGGACTTGACCTTGTGGGTAAAATCCATCCATCTTCATCCAACGGTCATAAATTTATCATTATCGCCACAAAATACTTCACAAAGTGGATCGAAGTTGTTCCACTTACCCAAGTCACTGGCAAGTAGATCGTCGCACTCACCCTCAATTACATCATCTTTCGGTATGGTGTACCCATGTCCATCATCACATATAATAGAATCCCTTTCAAAAATCAAGATGTCTTTGAGCTCTGAGAGAAGTTTCATATCCAACACCACTTTTCCACCCCATATTATCCACAAGGCAATGGTCAGGCCAAAGAATCCAACAAGAACACATTAAGGATCCTCAAAAATATAGTCAATGATGCTGGTCGTGATTGGCACATGTGTTTGAATCCGTCACTATGGGCATATTGAACTAGCATTCAAACCCCTACAGGTGCAACTCCCTACTGACTGGTTTATGGAGTAGAAGCCATCCTGCCTATTGAAGTTGAAATACCATCTCTACGGGTCTCCTTGCACAATCTGATAGATGATGAAGCATATTGAGTCTCACGTATTCAGGACTTGGAACTGCTTGATGAAAAGCGATAAGCTGTCTACAATCACCTCAAAGCCTATCAACAACGCATGAGCAGAAGCTACAATCATAGGGTCAAACCTCGTATGTTTGAGGTAGGAGATCTTGTTCTCAAGGAGAATCCTAGAAACCAGCTGAACAAAGAACATCAGGGCAAGTTTGAATCCAATTGGCTGGGTCCATATGTCATCACTGCCATCTTCAGGTTTGGGGCATATCAGTTAGAAACTTCAGAAGGAGAACCAATTTAAGATCCACTCAACAACATGCATCTCAAAAGGTTTCATACATAAGTTGTGCAGAGCATCAGGCTCCTCCAAATATATCAGAAAATACCAAAAACATTCAAAAAACAGTCCTAAACAAAATACAAAAAAATCAAGAAAATAGTAAAGAAAAATCATGCATCCAAATGGTGAAAACCACTTCGGTGGTGCCTTGGGTAAGTACAATGGTGAAAACCTGGTAAATAGGTGCCACTCATAAAGGCTATGGCTCCATTGTCTTTCAGACTTGTTGCGATCACATCCATTATAACCATTCACTCATCATTTATACCATGGCTTGTTATTAATCTGCAATCAGGGTTATTCCTTCATGTGTCCCACATCATGTTTTCATAGCGACATCTAACTAGGGGCAATGCTCTTAACCTACTAATGGAAGTGGATTATAAATTACCTGTGATTCATTGAGTTAATCATTTAAAAATTTCCTAAAGATAATACCAAAAACATTCAGAACATTCAAAAAATCCAAAAAACATGACAAAAACATAAAAAAATCAATCAAAAACATGGCAAACGTATATTGTTCCTTGTACATACACATCACAAATGACACCAAAAAAATGTTTTTAGCTACTCAAATGATGATCACTTCTCAAGTCAACCAAACCAATCAAAACATTTGTACACAACTGTCTTCACACAAATGCATCCTTCCTCACAAACAAGACATGGTAACATTTTTCTTTGACAAGAAAATTCGGTCTGGCTAAATAAGTAATTCATCAATTTGTTATTTATTTATTTATATCAAGTTCCTATGCTACTCCAAGATATCCATAAGTGATTAGAGTAGCCAGGGTGGTTCCTGATATCTTTTTCTTTGTTTGTTTTCTACGGATTGTTCCAATGAAATTTTGGGGCATGTACTAATGGTGTCTACGAGGGAAGTTCACTAAGCTACATGATCATATGAAAAAATACAGTCATGGATCACTATGGCTTACTGACTACAACATATACCTCGACCATTTGTACATGAACAAGAATTGAAGGTAATTTTCCTTGTCTGCGATGCTTGCTTACAAGTGAAACGCTCAAACTTGGTTTCTGCTACCTCAACCAAGAATGATACTACCATTCTTGATGATGAAAATTAAGCACTGAGAACAATTTATGGATCCTCATTTCATCTCATCTATTTATATTGCATTCTGTTGCATATCACCCATCCATTTGCTCATTCATTGTTCATGTCTGTTGTTTGCATGCAAGTACTTCAGGTTTTTTATACGAAAACACCTAATATAAATTTGTCTTGGGTACAAATCATGATGGAGTTCTCTGATACATCATTCCACATCTGCAAATTCTCACCAACTTACATTCATATATCATGAAGGCATGACATTATCATTTAGTTACATTAAATGCATTCTGTTCATTATCATTTACTTACATTTTATCATTTCATTTAAGTGTATTTGTTTACTCATCAATTTAGTGCATTTGTTCTCATTTAATTGCATTTTATCCTTTCATTTAGTTGCATTAAGTGCATCTAGCTTCATTTATATGTATTTCAACTCATTTCATTTACATGTTAGTCATTGACGTACATTCACTTAGTCATTAAGGTACATTTACTATCATCTAGTTGCATCTCAATCATTAAGTTGCATTCATCTAATCATAAATAATCATTCATTTACCATCATTTGAAGAAACATTTAAGTGCATTGATTATCCTTTACTTGCATTCAGGTACAATTATTCATTATCCATTTGTTGCATTTATTTAATAATTAAAGTACATTCATGCATTTATTATCATTTAGTTGCATTTCATATCATTTTATTCATTTAAATTCATTTAGTTACCTATTCAAAACACTTCATCATTTAGTTGCATTAAGTGCATACATTTATTTTATTAAGTGTGTTTATTCATTAAGTGCATTCATCTAAGAAACATACATAACATTTGTATAAATGTTTGTTCATCCATTTAAATGCATTCATATAGTAGCATACATAACATTTGTATACACATTTGATTCATTTAGATTCATCTTAAAAACATGCATCATTTACTCATATCATCAACAGAAGCAAGTATTATCTATCAAAAGGTCATTATTCATTGTCTCATCTCATCATTTTGCATAAATTATCATCATTGCATCACATTAATCAAATTACAAAAGAATAATCTATCTTTTAACCTGCATCCACATGTTAGCAAATCATCTATAGCATGCATATAGAAATCATAGCATCAACATGTACATCTAGAAAGTAAAACATCTCCATAGCATGTATCTAAGCATAACTCATAATCATCATCCTGCATAAAAACATACATGTCATCACATATATACATATCATATCATCACAAAAAAATGAGATCTCCTCATATATCGCATAAAAAAGAATAAATCTATCAAAGTACAATGATGTCTCAAAATATCAGCTACCAAGAGCCATCCAAGCAACAGCCTAATAATAATGTAACAATGCACAAAAATCTCTCAAATAGCACTTTGGCCAGATTCTACTCCCCCACCACCCTCACCATCTCATCGAGGAGGACCCATAACACCATCACTGCTTTGCATCCTTTGGGATCACTCTGATCTCACTCGTTGCATCTGGGAATAGCTCAGTGCCCATTGACTCCTCGATACCACCTGCTCATATAATCCTTGCCAATAGTCAATCTCTCCCCCTACCCACTGCATCTCCCTCAGCACCTCCCCAGTTGGCCCCTGTCCCTGTGCTCCCTCCAAAAATCAAACTCTATCCTATAGCTCCGTCACTCTATCCACCAGATCATCTCTCTCCTACATCACTACCGTCAACTCAGCCTCTCGTGCAAAAAGATGGACATCCCTAGCTGCAATCTTTGCCTCCCTATCCTCCAACTGTGCCTCAGCTACTGTCAACCAAGCTTGCAACTGTAATGTCATAAACTCTCACAGGTCTCCCTCTCCTCCACCTATAGCTCACTGCCCCATCTCCATAAGATCCACTCCACCACCTGCAACTCCCTATCTCATCATCTCATCACCACCCTCTCCCCCACCAACATCTCTCCCTCCTACTCTCACTACTCCCTATATTAGCGAAACCTGTGACATTTTTAAAGGCTTCCCACCTTTGCCTCTCATTTGTAACCATCCTCCTCCACCCCCAAATTCACCTCCCCACCCCCTCCCCCTCCTCTTGATCCATCGAAACCTCCTCCACCACCTCCATACCCTCCTCCTCCTTCTCCTCCTCCCCTGCCTACTCTCCTCCTCCGTCATCATCCTCTATCATCCTCAAAAGGTGGTATAGGCTCTGCAGGATCTAAAATCCGTGGAATTAGATACATGACATGATACTGTGTATACTCCTCTGTCACCCCTACATCTACAATCTCTAGCCTCATCTTCCAAGGTCTCACCTGTAATGTCTGAAACTCTACAAGGGCTTGATCATAGGGAAAAACCGACCCCCACTGCCATCTCTCCCACACTACCCGTGCATACTCCCCCAAACCCCTCAACAAACTTTGCCTCCATCCAAACTGTCTCATCACCCTCCCTGGCAAATGCCTCTCCACAACATAGGATGTGTGACCAATCAAAAAATGTGTCACATACACATATGGTAAGGCCTCTCCATCACCCTCCCAGACCTCACAATCTAGGTATGGCCTCTATATGACCGTATCTAAGTCATTCAATGCCCGCCACCAAAACTCCAACTTCCCCAAATGGGGCTTGCTCATCAAACCTCCATACACAAATACATAGGATTGATCAATTTCCCTAAAACTAAAGCATACCAGCCATTTGACTGGTAGGTGCTCCAAAGCCCAGATATGTAGCAAAGTGATCCCTACCCCTAGTGATCTCGTCTCTCGGTACACAACCTCATGTAAATCCTTATATAGGTGTGATAACACACATGGCCCCCATGCATAGCAAGTCCACTCAGTCACCATCTTCTCTATCACCTGGCCCCACCCAATGACCAATCCATACGAACATCGATCGAGGCAAAGCAAAACCCCGATGATCCCTGATAGTACTGTTGGTAAGGGCTCATAAAGCATTGCTATATCCTCCCATGCCACAGATCCATCCTCAATGTACACGTCATCACTGAACATCCTTTGCACAACTGTCATCCCTAGCTAATGATCATATGTCACAAACTCCCCTTTAATCAGGATATGAATTATCCTTCACACATCCTTCTGGGTCATAGTCATCTCTCCCATCGCTAAGTGAAAGGAGCACGTCCTGTTGTGCCATTGCTCAGCCAACGATATTAGTAGCCCGCGATTCATCTGAATCATGGGTAGGTACATCATATCATACAAACCAGTCACATTGATACAATCTATCTCCACCTCAGTCAACTGTTCACGCAACTATTGTGTGGCGGGATGTCGCTCCTGCATCTGTAAGACAGGAAGATCCTCCTACACATATCAACACATATCAGTTGTTTTGCTACAAACTTTCTTAAGTTTCAACCTAGGCTATCAACAGATACTTTGATCAAGTATCTTCGGGTCTCAACAAGTCATCGATTATGGCAATCCTAGACTATAATAAGCATTTATCAAATGAATTAGTCTCAATGGGGCTGTTATAATTCACCAAAACAACCAATCAATCATTCAACACAAGCATCAGGAGATATTTTATCTAAAATTGGGGCATTTTATCAACATAGAGCTACTCTGCTGATAATAGCGCTACAAGAACTATATAATAGCGCTATAAATTATGCACAAAAGTGCTAGAACAACAATAGTGATGCAACATCTATACCATGGCGCTATTTAAATGACAAAAGTGCCACAATAAGCGCACAATGAAGCTAACACTACAAACATGCTATAACTATGACACAAACATGCTAAACAAACAACAACACTAAAACCACTATGCAATAGCGCCATTGCGCCACAATAGCGCTAAAACAAAGGTTTAGCACTATTGTCTTACTTGGACTTTGATGCTTGAAAAAGCATGACCAAAATGCATAAAAAATAAAATTCAAGATTTACGTACTGCTGGTCCATAGTCCTCTGCCCGCTAGTATCGACAGATCCGCTCTAGTCGATGATCTGCTATAGGCACGACAATGATGATTGTTGCTCTAGCTAGTGATCTTTTGTGGGCACTCTCTAAAATTTAGAGCCCTGCATTTTTGCATAAGATCATGAATTTTATTTCTATGGTGTGATAAAACTAAAATTGTTTGCAATTTATTATTTGGATGCAATATCATTTATTGATACTTATAATTCATGTGGCTAATTTCATATAACCACTAGAGCCAAGTTTGTGTCGCCAATATTTTTCTACTCTTGCCTTTTTTGCCTTCGATGTGTTGGATAGCCTATGAAAAGTTTGAAATACGCTAGATTATGTAAAAAGAAAGAGTAATAATTATATAATTACATTGTTGATAGTATCACATACCTTCCTTGACCCGATGGTGTCTTTCCTTATTTCTTTTCAGCCTTCTTTCCATCTGACACTAGGTCCTTCCACTCCCTCTTCGGAATCATGGGGGGGTGCTCGTACTTTTTGTTCTTCTCTAAATGTGACCTATATTGGTCCCTCATATACTTTAGATAGGTACCAACTTTCTTAAGGACCTTGGTTCAGTTGAATGTGTTATTACCGAACAACACAACTAAACTGTTAATGAGCTCATCTTTTTAAATCTTCATTTTAGCTATTGGGAGTGTACCTAAGCTTTCAAGCAAAGGTTTTCTCTCTCAGCCAACTTCCTTAGGATTAGCGTGATGTGCTCGAGATCACTTTGCATCTAGCGTGTTTGTTGTGTTTTTGTCCTTGGAACTGAAACTGAAATACTGAAACTGGAGAAAATAATCAAAACATCAAAACTTACTAGTCAAAACTTTGTTCTTGCCAGAAACTCGTCCCTGTCCAGTCTTGTGTCGTACGAGTCTTCTAGTTTTTCGTTCTGGTCTCTAATAATTATCATCTGGTTCACCATAAACTGTGTACGTATGGTGGGCCAAAATATCTCTAATGTAATATCATTTAGATATTTATAAAAAACATCATTTCTTGCGAAAAGATCATGGGATCATTAGTCTAAAAAGAGTGATCAATAAGTAAATTTCAATTGGATTATATATAATAATAATTAAAACATTTTAAAGTACCTGGGACCTTCTCTATCATTATGGGAATAAAATCCTTGGTCACCACAAATGTGACCAACAATTATCCTGTACTGGTAATATGGAAAGATCCAGGAAATGCTACTAAAACATCACCAATACTAGTGGCCTCTACATCCCTAGGTACATGTCCTGACGCATGTTCTGGCATGTGTTCACTGTCAGAGGGTGCATTACCTGATGTCTGCATGCTATGTGTTGCTGACATTTCATTCAACAATAGAGGCACAGATGATGGGGTCAGATGATGTGATGTATGCACAGGAAGATCAAGATCGACACTTGTACCAACCCCTACTCCCCGAGTAGCACCCGCAATACCCTGATCATGGCTAGCAACATCACGCGGATGCAAAAAATCCGGTAAGAACAACACATATTATAGTTCATGACATAAAAGAGTACAAAATACAAAGCCATGAATGAACTTATGTTATTGTAGACACATAAATCCGTCCACTTAATTAAATAAATATTTAGTATTTATTTTAACCATCAATAATCAGTTAATTAAATTAATATTTAATTAAGTCATCCTCAACCTCTTCTTCTATTAACTAAATAAATTATTCAATTTATTTAAATTAATTCATTAAACCACATTCTAATAATCAATTAAATGAATAAAACATATTTATTTAATTTAAACCCTTTCCTCCTTTAAATAAATAAATAAATATTTATTTAAATCCCTAAACTACCCCCCCCCCCCCCCCCACTTGCATTCTCCTACAAATGGAAGTTGCACCTATTTGGTTGAAATAAAGTAATTTTATTTTAATTAATATCCTATTTTGTCTCACCCACCAAACCCACTTGCATCCTAAACCTATTCTAGATTCTTCTAAACCATTTCTAATTAGCCTAATCACCCTCCTTAATTATTGTCACATTCCTTAGCAACTTGAAGTCACTTCTCAAAGCCTCCAAAGTCTTCGAAAAGCATTAAAAGCTTTTATTCTCCCACAAGTTAACCCCTAAAGTCTTCCAAACCATTAACGGTTCTTACATAACCATTTATGGCTCCTACATAACCATTAATGGTTAAGCTCAACTCACCCACATGGTTAGAGACTTTCTCTCTAACTCAACCCCCAATTAACTCATGGGTCTCTTCAAGCATTCGTTTCTTTGACCATGGTTATCCCCACTAACTCTTGCACAAGAGTTTGTCCATTGGATAAAGGCATTATTCATTGGAAAAAAAATTTATTCATTAATCCAAGCCTAACCTTACCTCCTAAGGTAACCTTCAAGTCATCTCAAGCATTTAATGCTTCTTCCCTCTCCTCTCAAGCCATCTCATGTTGACATTTATCATCCTGGAATTGGGTTGAAAGCCCTCACATGGATCACAAAACCATCAATCTTGGCCCTTGTTGAGATTAATTAATCTCAACCATCCATTTCTCTATTTTTCCTATAAATAGAGCCCATTCCTTCATTTTAAACATCCAGAAATCTTGTATGCATAAAACTTATAATAATTTTGAAAGAGCATTTAGAATCATTTTCTTTGTTATTTTGGATAAAATTAACATAGAATAATTAAGGTCCTTTCTCATATTATCTTGTTTACATCTGCATAATTAGTTATCTTCATTTTCATAATCTTGAACCTCCATAAGACATCCATAATAGTGCAAAAAGATGAGGGGTACACTCATGTGGAACTTGGAGAGGAAAGGAACAAGGGAGGAGCAACTATGAGCATGTTGGAGGGCATCTTAGAGGGTTTTATTTCATTCCTTCATTTTTGTATGCTTTTCATTATCTGCTTTATATCTCTCTTGATATGCATGTTTAGGATCATAGGCTCATTTGTGTTTCATCTTTGATACTAACATACTAATGTTTTTGTGAAATTTTGTTTGCCTTTTGCCATCCATTCTAGCATGATTCAGTTATAATTAAAGATCTCATGACAATTGACTTGCAAGTTCTGTGCTCTCTCAGTCAATATTTTAACCCTTTCTCTTATCTCATATTTTTGAGGCACTATGAATAATAACTGAAGGATTTCTTCATTGCATTTTCTTTGGGTCTTCCTTATCATATCTAGAGGGTTTGCGGAATATGTGATTTCATCATCGCATAATAGTGACTGCACCTCCTTATGGATTCTCTCCTCTACTATTGGTGCCTTTCCCCGATCATCTGACTGCGACAAGAATATTAAAAACATTATCAAAATTACCCAAAAAACTTATGAAAAATAATAATAGTAAAATGGTGCAGAGGCATCTAGGCATAAATATATCTTATGAGATCAAAGTATATTTTTTTTCTTATTAATAATTTTCATACATGATTTGTAAGTTCATAAAGTCCATTGATATAAAAAATAACTCAATTTTAAGGCTTGAAGAGCCATTTTGTACCAAGAGACCTAATAGGTCTTGCTAGAGTCAGCTAAGGTCAAAATGTCCACAAAAGGATTAAAAATATTGTAATTCATTATATTGAGTCCATTTTTGTCATGTTGGAAACATCCAAGAAGGATATGGTCAAAGTTGGCAAAGTTGTGTCAAAAATGCAAAAGTTGCAAAGTTGCAACATTGCCAAAAAGTGCAAAAGAGATGTAAAATGTCATCCATTGGTCATGAGTTGGTTGGAACGGTTAGAAGGACTAGAAATTAGTTTTTAATGGTTTATAAAACCATGTCTAGTTGAGGTCAAGAGTGGAGAAGTATTTTGGAGGCCATTTGACAAAGTTTACCCATCAAACCCTCAACTATCATAAAAGTTTAAAGGGCCTGTGACTGTCATAGAGCCGAGAAGTCTCATAAATATTGTATTTTAAATTTGAATTTATTTTAGAATGATGGTATAATGAAATATATTTCCAGTGAATCCTTTATTATGCATTTTCATGGAGTATTTGAAGAGATATAGTAGTTTTTCTAAAAACTGTTAAAACCCTTTGTTTTAACATAGTTTATGGGAGGCCCTAGTAACACTTTTATATTAATGGGTAGGTGATTAACGTGAATCAATAATTTTTTGGCATTTTACATTGAATTCAATAACCACTCATGATAAGGAAGTGATAATATGTTTTTACTGGATATATGGCTATTCATCTCATTAAGGGTTTGTTTTAAATAAAGAGTTTTGCAATCCTTTATACTATAATTAATTGGTTCCTTCATGATCAGATTTGAAAGACTGATGTAATGGATATTTATTTCTTATCATTGAGTGTGGATTGAGTTGTATTATGAAAGCCTTGAAGGCTCCAAGACAATAGGATTCAATCCCAACTGTGTTTTCTTTATGAAACATTGTGATCAAAATCAAAATGTGATCAAGTAATGAAAGTAAGGAATTGACAGTCCTAACAGGAGACAGTAACAAGAAACAATGAGGTAAACCTATAGGTTAGAAGCACCTGAAGATGCATCATGATCTGTGCTCTGTGCTAAACCCTTCCCTGTACAATCAATGTCTCGATGTGACAAAAATTAAATATGACAAAACATTAGCAAAATGAGACCAATAGAGTTACGAAAAAAAACATAATAATAAAATGATATATTGGAGTCATTAATTGGAGGTTGGGTAAAATGGTATATAGTATGTACCACCCCCGTAGTAACTATGTTTGTATCTATGTGATTCAAATTGTAATTGATTAGAAACTCTTCACCAATAGTTATTGATTTTATTGCACATACGAATACACAGTTTCCCTCACGCACCTTGAATATGCAATTGGGTTGCTTATTTGTTGACCCAAGTCGTGTACTATTTATAAACCTTGCAATATTCCCTGATGCTTTTGGCCTTCCATCAATGTACATAGCCACTCCTTTATTTTAATCCTTATCTTTTAGCTGTATATAATTTGCTGACAGTGCATACCTACACGTACTTCGTGTATATCGAACTAGCTACATCCAATCTTTGTAACTGTAATAGGGTCCGACATACTCCATCAATTCAGTAACTCTATTGTAACAGACCTTTATGCCATCCTTGCAAAATAGGCCCAAACCATGTAATGATGATGGTTCTATGCGGTATATTCTCTCATTGACACAAAAATAAGTGTTTATTGGAGGAAGTTCCTTGGGTACCCATTGTTTCCATGGATGTTTGTACCTCAAGGGAACCTCGATGTCTGCTATTCTCTCATTATCATAAGAACATGATGCCCCTTTAGCAAGAAAAAATTCCACATATTTACAAAATTTTCTTCTAATATTTTCACCTCTAGTTGATCTTCCTCTTTTAGACCTACTACATGTCTCGCTTCCTTCTTCTCTTCCTGAATTTCCCTCGCTCGAGGAAGATAGATATGACAAATACCTATTTGGTGGTACCTGCACTCCATTGAATGAGAGAGATTGTTACCGAAAATTCCTTGAGGTTTTTCATCATCCATCGAGACATGGGTGAGCATAACTATAAGGTCATAAAGAGAATCTACAAGAGATCATGGACTTAATAAAGGTTTCCCGGAAGATGGACTTAGTTTTCCACACCCTTCAACTTGGCCAGTTATTTTTCATGGAATTTGATTTAATTTCAAAAAACATTGATAAAGCTAAGACGTATGTCATCTTATGTTGAATTGTGACAAGAGAATATTCTAGGGGGGGGGGGGGGAATAAGTCACATTAGGCGAACAGGGAATGCAGAGGCAAATATTTTATCAAAATGGGCACTCACATTCGAAAAGCAGGTGAAGTCAGATTTGAAGATCTTAGATAAGATTTTAGAGTGGTGGTTATTATGAGTTTTTTAGATAATAAATGCAAGATGTACTCTTTGGTTCTCCTATAGATTTGGAAAGATGATGGGGGAGTGACAGGGCGATCACAAACATTAATTGGAAATATATTATTAATGACACCAATTTTGAAAGGCATAGTGGTTTAAATGCGAGTAACCTCAAATTTCATCTTGCATTTAGCATATGAAACATGTTAGAAGTGAGACCCTAGAGAAGTGAAGGGGATTTGGTGAATGTTGAACTGAAGGTGATATCTCTGCCAGAGAAATATGGAGGTGAATTTTACATTGAAGACGAAGAAGTGGATTTGGGCTTTTCAAGGTGAGCTGACATTTAGATGGCTCAGAGGTCTTTTTAAGTTTTGGGATGATTATCTCCCACTCTGTGTTTTTCTGAGATTGGGGAAGGTGTTTATAAAAATGAAACACAAATATCATTACCAGAATGGATATATATTCACTTATTCTGGCTTGGGGATTGGAAGTGGAGGAAAGCATTGCAACATTTTGTAGGGTGGTGGAATTTCTTGTTCCAACAAAATGTCATGAAGAGTTAGAAACTTGCTTGGAATGGGAATTATCAAGTGAGGGGTTTGATAGAGGTGAGGGAGAAGAAAATGAAGATGAAGGGGTGAAATAAAAAATCATACCCTTCCTTTGATGGGCGCTGGGTATGTGTGCCTACCATCGCAAGGTGGAGGCAAAGAATGGATGGGAGGCAATGAAATTTTAAAATTAAATCAAAGAATTGGATGCAATCATTGCAATAGCCAAGGAGGAGGTGAAGGGAGAAAGAAGAACTCTTTGATGAAGGAGGCTGAGAGTGGGGGTGGTGCCAAGGTTGGGAGCGAGATTGAGACCGGTCAGGCGTTGAATGTGGCTTCTGAAATGCTGCAATGATGGTGACAAACGGGGTGGGGTGTGGTTTTTATATTTTTTGGCTAAATTTTTGCTGTGTAATTATGGATAATGTCTATAGTAAATCTAGGGGTAGGTTGTAGTAGAAAAGAGTTTTTTGTTTAAATATTTTGTATTAGCAGTATATTCCGAATTTTGAAGAATGGCAATTTTTTGGATAGGAGAACGAGACAATCAACATCATGATGTAACTACTTTTTATATTTAATAAAATACATATTATTACTGACCAAAAAGAAAAGAAATTGATTTGACATTTTAGAATAATATGTATATATTTTTTTTCTATTGAGTATAATTGATAACAACATAAACAAAGTAACATGAGTTCCATCCCCACACCCAACCGGTATGCTCCCAAATAGGAGATAGGTATATAAAGATGATTACATCATAGAGTCTCATTGATTAAGGTTGATTGCATAGATTCTCCTTGTTTTAGGTTTGCCACAAGATCAAGTTATTTAACAGGAGATCAAGTTATTTGAATCAAATTATTTAATTGACGAGCTAAAAGGCTCTATATTGAATGGTTCATAAGGACAACGCTTGTCGTAGGTTTTAAAAAAAAACACAATTTTCTGCCCCAATAAGCCTTACCCACTCAATGTAAAAAACACACTACCATGTCAACCCTGTTTAGTAAATTGGAAGGATTTTATAGTGGATTTGAAGATTAATGAGATTTGACCAAAATATAGAATGCAACACTTACAGTGGATTTGATGGCACTTGCACTTGTTCGTCCTCTTTCTCCCTCCATTTTTCAATTTCTAGCTAGCTGGATGCTTTGTGGGCGGCTTGGTATTTCAATTGATCCTTGCAGTCATTATGCCAACGGGGGCTCTGCTGGGATTGCTTATAGAATTGGATTATGCCTTTTGTATCATAGCCCCAATAATCCACTCCTACGCACTTGGGATTCAAATAACAAGCCAAATAGACTATAAGTTCATTTCTATACTTTCAAAATAAAATTTATATTTCAAATTTAAAATACAATTTGGGTCCAATTATTTTCCTTCATTTTAATTATTATGTAAACTTGAAGCATGGAATGTCTACAAAACACTTTATTTGAATACCTCCTAGAAGATATTAAGGCCTAAAAATAATAATCTAATAATAATGCTACATTAGAAATTGATTTGACATTCTAGAATAGTATGCACATTTCACTAAATTAATGTGTTGTAATATTATTTGTCCATCTTTGAGCCACCTCCTGAGTCTATCTCTCTCCCTCTCCAGGTCTTGAATCTCATCTGCCTGTCCCTGGCAGATCTCCCTCAGCTCAACCAACTCGTCCTCCTCCACCTCAGCCCCCTGTGCCTCTACCTGTGGCTCTGCCTGTGCCTCCCCATGTACGGGTGCCTGTCCCTATCCCTGTGCCTGTACCGATGGCTGTACCTGTATCTATACCTACCTTTGTCCCTGTCCCTGCACCTGTCTGGGACCCTGTGTTGTTGGCACCTATAGTGATAATCCACCGTGACCCCTCACAATCTGAACCTGTCTGTCCTCTCCACCCTCCCTCCATGGTGCCACCGTCCTCTCTCCAACTGCACCCCACCTCCTCCGTCAGCCTCTCCCCCCATCATCTCCATCATCATCACCATCCCCACCACCATCTCCATTTAGTGGCTCTCTTGGGTCTATCAGGTGTGGGAATGGATGCTCGGCCCAATATCCTGTGTACTCTGCATCCATGCCAGCATCCTCGATCTTTGGCCATATATCCCAGGGTAGGGACATCATCTCCACTAGCTATGTAACAGCTTGATCATATGATAGCAATGACCCAAACTGCGTCTGATCCCTAACCATCTGTGCATACATGCCTGAACCCCGTGGCATCTGCTGGATCTTGCCAAACTACTTACCCACCTTGTCAACCAGCTGCCTCTCCAGTACATAGGGCGTCCGCCCAATCAGATACCTGCTCCGGAAGGTGTAGGGTAGCCCTACTGCATCATCCTCCCACTGCTCAAATCCCAGGTATGACCTCCATATAACCATATCAATCTCATCTATAGCCCGTCACCAGTACTCCAACCTGCCAATCCGTGGCTGCAAGGTGATCATATCGTACAAATGCACGAAACTACATCCATGACCTCTGCCCCTAAAATGTATAGGTCGTGTCACTGGTAGATGGTCATAGGCCCACACCTCTAACAATGTGACCCTACAGCCCAATCCCAGTGATCCATGGTACACAAACGGATGAAGCTCATAATATAGGTGTGCCAGCATGCACAGTCCCTAGGCATATCCGGTGTGTTGTGTCACTAGTGTCTGCAATGTGCTCCCCCAACCCACAGCCAACCCTCGTGTCGCTCTATCCGGACACAAGAACCCACTGATCGCTCCTCCTACCACTACCGGTAGTGCCAATCCTGTTTGTGTCATGGTATCCCATGCCACATGCCCTGCCCTCATCTCCAGTCCTGGATCCCGGAACACTCATCTCAGGGCATCCCTATCTCCATCTTGATCATAGGGTATCAGCTCCCCATCGATCGGTATCCTCAGAATCCGGTATACATCCTCCAAGGTGACTATCATCTCCCCCATCGGCAAATGAAAAGTGCAAGTCTCAGAGTGCCACCTCTCCGCCAGTGCAATCAGCAATCCCATGTTCGCCCAAAACTTAGGCACATATAGAATATGTCTCAGACCCATAGCCTCAATGGCATCTTGATCCTCAAACGTCAGCTCTGGTTGTAACCTCTGCATCGACGGGAATCTCTCTCATGACTCCAGCATAGGCAAATACTCCTACAGTCACACAAATCAATCATCTCAGTCCTAGTGGCACTCACTATTCATCACAAAGTGTTTCTTCTATCCTAGTGGTACTCCCTGTTCATCACAAAGTACTACGTGTTTGGCACTCCCTATTCATCACAAAGTGCTGCTCACATTTGCACTCACTGTTCATCACAAAGTGCTGCTCATATTTTAGTACTCCCTGTTCATCACAAAGTACTATATCTTGGTACTCACTATTCGTCACAAAGTGCCTTGATCTATCCTATCCTAGGGCCTCTGCTTGAGTGAATCCTCTTGAGAAGTTTCCTAATTGGCAATGTATGTTCTATCATAGAATTGTCAATCCTAGCCCTATTTGTTATCCTAGTCTTCCCTAGAGGACCTGCTTGAGTGTATCCTCTTAGTAGCTTATCCAATCGACAGTGTATGTTCATCACAAACCTGCCGATTTGACCTAGAAGACACAAATTCACATTTTTGGACACAAACGTGCTTTCATGACATAAACGCTCTTTTAGACCACATAAACGCGCCTGGCACCAATGCAGACGTGCCTACACATTTTTGATATTTTTTGGACCCTATCCTAGAGTGCATTTATTACTCTATCTAGCATGCATTAATGACAACAATAAATGCATCAAAGTACAAGGAGGTTTTGTGGTACTTACTAGCTCTCTTGCCTCTGCTGGCCTCTGGAATCGGCGAACACGGTCGAATCTGTGAACCAAAGCCATCGCTGCTAACTGCTACTACTCTTTTCTCTCTTTGCACCATAATCTCTTAGAGGTGTAGATAACAATGAGGATGTATTTCCCTTGTGGTCTATCTTATAGACTGCCCTAGCCCTCGTTTCCCGAGTCAGTCTTCATTATCCCATGACTCTGTCACTTTATCCGATCAGTCCATTCTAGCCTTTCTTTCTTATTGAGAGATTGTTTGCGATCTTTTCAGACATTTTTTCATCCAATCTCTCGAGGGGGCATATCATTCCCATCTTGGGGCAACTTTGTATCAGTTCATATTATCTTCTTTGAAACAACGCAACAAGCCGCATTGTCTCAAAGAGGGGCAAAATGTAGACACCCAAAATTGTCCAATCTAATTAAATAAATATTTTATTTATTTAATTATCTAAGCTTAATTCTTCTATTAATTAAATAAATCTTTATTTATTTAATTAATTCATTTATCCTCTTCTAACCTTATTTCTCATTTAAATAAATACATTTATTTATTTAAATTATCCTTTTCCTAAATTAAATAAATATCTTATTTATTTAATTGATCCCACTTCTTCTATTAATTAAATAAATCTTTATTTATTTAATTAATTCATTAACCTTTTCTACCCATGACACATGTCATTCATCTGTTAATTTCTACACTACCTACCCCTTTCATTATTTTATTATTTTCTCTACCTACCCTCTAATCATAGTCGACCTCCTTTTACACCTCTCAATCTTATCCCTCCATTTCATATAGTGTCTTCTATATAAGGAGATGCTTCCTTCATTATCAAACCCTAACTACCTGACTATTTGACTACACTATGCTTTTCATATGCAATCCTACTTGCAACCACATTCCATTCTTTGTTGAGCTCTTGTGCACATAAAATCTGAGAGCAAATATATCAAGCAAGATCAATGGAGATAGGAAGAATGGAGATTCAAATCCTATTGGACATGTGATGGTATAATCTTTGTGATTTCATTTGATTTGCATTGTCTTAGGTAATCTTCATATGTTATGGTGGATCTTTGTTGTTGTTAGGCTAGGGTTTTGTGGTTGAATTCATTTAGCCTTTCAATATCGCCATTATTGTTATCCATTTTCACCATAAACAACTACCAATGTCTAACTTAAGTGAGCATTGAAGTTGTAAATACCGCCACAGTATGTTACAATTGTGGTTTGGTTTAGATCCATGTTTCCTGCAGCATCCAGTCATCTCTTTTAATCGGTCAATCATCTGCCTCTTCTTCTCGGCGTGATTTGTGTTGTCTATTGTAGTTGATTTCTTTTTAATAATAAGCTCTTCTTCTTCTCAGAGGTTATACAAAAGGGAGAAGAATAGAGCAGAGGATTTTTGATAAGCATTCTTGGGTTTCATTTCATATTAAATTATGTAATCACTTTCAAAAAGCAATGAAGAAAATTATGTTATATTGATCTGTTAAAAGTTGTTTTCAGGAAGCCTGGTATCACTCATCCAAGGGGGCCCACTTGGTGAGTGTTCCTGTGCATTCATTAAAATTAGTTTTCTTTCCTTAGCCGCAGTAGAAGTTCTTGCGTTGACTATTCCTGCAGCCACTGGAAATAGATCCACTAACTGTTCCTGCAACCAAGCCAGAACAAAGTAATTTATGTTTATCAGCATTGAATTTATCCAGTATTGCTTTTATGAATTTATGCAAAAGTTTTCGTGTAGCCTTTCCATAATTTTCATTCTTGTTTACCTTTTCCACATAATGTTAGTTGCTACAGTAATGCAGAATAGCTATTGCAGGAACTTAGCGCATATATAGTGCAAACCCATTTCAAGTATTACGTCCCTAGGTTGACAATCAAATGAACACTAGCTATGGAAATAGTGACTTTACCAAATGAATGTCCAAATTTTGGATTGAGACTTCAATTAGAGTTATTATTCTTATTGTTGGGGTGAACATCGAGAAAAAATGTGTTTCATCAAAATGCATATATTTTGGAATTGAAAACCAATGGATTGCACCAATACATAGAAAATATTACTAATTTAACATACGAGAAATTAGTAATAATAAATTATGAATACATTCAAGACATACGAACTCCATGCATTCTTCATTGTTCTCTTGAAATATACAAGTTCAAAAGCATTGTGTGCAAAAATGTAAAAACCAAAAGTTCTCCAACATCTTCCCTTCTGTAAGAGTCCCCCTCTTAAAATACAAAGCCTTGAATATATAGGCTTTTAGAAGGAATAAATACTTTGTAACCAACTAGCCTAACTACTTTATGATAACTACCATAAGCAAACACTGAGGATAACCACCTAGCATAATCACTTAGCATAACTTCTTAAAATAACTACCCAAGTGATCACTTGTAATAACTACCCTTTAGAAGATAAGTTAGGATTTACCTAACTTTTACAAAAATTAAGCCCAAATTCTAACTTGTAGTTACAAATAAGTGACACAAGTCATTTTTACAAAGTGTAACTAACAAATGTTAATTTTGAAGAAAGAACAAATCATTGATCTTGGTTGAGGTAGCTTTCCATCTTCATTAACTTCTTCTCTAACACTTTCTAAAGATGTTCTTAACACTGAAAAGCACCTATCTTTGTCTCTTAGTTTGTACCAACAAATCTCCATCATCAAGCCATAACTATATGAGAAAAGAAAACCATGATATCCTTGTTTGAAGTAAGTTGACCAGGGATTTTGCTACCTCTTGTCATTTGGCACCACATATCTACAAACAATGTTGGATCCCTATATCCAACAATACGTATACAAAGAATACTTCCAACTGCATTTGCTAAGTATTTCATTTTCTTTCAATAAGAATATGCTTTGTTGAATGATGATGAGCTTCTTTTTTTTCTCTGGCTGTCTTTGCCATCAATGATGAGTGGAAAATAGGGAGCAACTTAGCCTCACACTATCAATTGCATTTTCTCGTAATATTCCAAACCCATATAAACAAATTGTTTTTTTGTGTATATCCCGTAGCCATGGCATTCCATGAGATTGTATCTCCTTGAGACATCCTATCAAACAATAAGTGCATCTTGTATGTGCATCTATATTTTGCATACATGTCAACTAGAGCATTCCAAACTATAATATCTGATAAAGATTTATGATGAATGCCCATGTTTTATTTGAGAACCTTTGCTTTGGTGTGACTATGAAAGACAATTACAAAAGTGGCGGTATTTGGCTTCAGCCCGCCAATTGCATTTGTTTCCAAGTTTCTATAAACTTTGATGGGCATCTATATCACTTCCAAAGCTCCCATTTTAGCATTGGTTGAAGAATATCACAAAGACTTTTGAATTATGTCCTTACACCCTGTGGCTACTTTACTCAACGAGATGGAAAATCTTTAAAGAATTCTATTTGTAGGTCATCCAAAGCTTTGAAAACTTTTCCAGTAAATCCAACTTGTGTAGATCGTGTAATCATAGCTTGTTGTGAGATGAGATTTCTTCAAGGCATTATGTCATACAAATTGTGAAGAAATTTATCAAACTTTTCAGGTTCCATATCAATGATTCCACGTTTTGCATGCATGGTCCTTTTCAACTATAATATCTGACAAGGAATCTCCCACTATCATGATTTGATGAACATCTTTTTATTGTCCTAGAGTTTCCCATTTGGCACAAGCGAGAAGGATGCCTGTGAAATTTATGAAATTTGGCTTTAGGCCTGCCATTTTTATTCACCTCAAGCTTCTAAGCCTTTTCACCAAATTCATTTTGCCTATGATTATGACATCTCTTTTGAACACATACTCGAGGGCTTCTAAAAACTTGTTTTGCAAATGTATTTCATGCATAACTGGCAATCTTCGCATTCCAAGAGAAGACATCTCTTTAACCACATTTGTATTTATGTCTTTTGGCTTTGGACAAACGTTGATGACTTGTTTTGAATCATGGACACCGCTGGCTAAAGCTGTGGAATGTGACATTATTCCTACAAATTTCCCTTGCTTCGAAGTTTTCTCAGACCTTGAAAAATCCATTTTGTGTATGTCCTATAGGTATTGCGTCGCATGAGAGAACAATATTTTGAGGTAGTCTGGCAATCAATCGAACGCTTTACCTATGATCACATTTCACAGGCATGTTGACCAAAAAAATTTTCAATTATAATATTTGCAAGATAATCTCTCAAAGGTTTTGGAAGCATTATCAACAAATCCTTTTGTGAATATCCCTGCAATCATTGAGTTCTATGAGCTGGCCTCTTTGAGGAGCCTCTGTCAAATAGTTCTTGCGCTTGTGAAGGTGATCTATCTTTGTGCTACACTTATCCTATTCCATAAGATGGACATTTATTTGAGGATTTATGTTGACCAAACAATATGCATGCTTTGTCCATGCTTCATGATTTAAATCGCCCATTTCAGCATTGGCGGGGATATGATGCTAGTGAAAGTCGTATAAATTGGTTTTGCAAATGTCGATTGCATTTTCCTCAGTTTTTGTAGCTGATTCAACAAATTTTTTCTGTGCATAGCCATCGGTGCCACCAAAGAGGACGCGAGAAAAAATGCAGATTTTCATTTCTAATTCACCACTTGTCTTTGCTTGGAGTTGAAGTTTTAAGGTAGTTAAAGCATTAGTTATAAAAACTAACACTTTGATGAAGAAGGCATTTGTGTTTTTACAATCACGAACACCTCATCAAATCTTCATTAAGAATTTAAATGATCTTTTCATATATCCTCGTGTCGGTGACTTGCCCAAAAGCCACAACTTGCCGATGAGAAATAATAAGCTAAATTGTGCAATAATTGTGGATGATGGAGTCATCGAGATTCTCAATCTAATCTTTATCTCATCGGCAGATTTTTAAAGTGCCACAAGTTGTCGATAAGGGACTATTTTTGCATGCTTATCAGGCTCTTTCGAAACCAATTTCAAAGAAACATCTGATTCAATAAAGGCTTCACTGGCATTGTGAATGATTTCATTTCCATTGGTTATTTGGATAACTTTAAAAATATTGCGGAAAGACCAATTACTATGCTTCTATAGTGTCTTGAGTGATATTACAAACTTACTAAAAGGCACTGAATAAGCTTATAACCACCCGCTATCATCAAGTTCTATGTTGATTCTTCAACATTGATTAACTTCCTTGCCATCTGAAACTCACCATGCCTACCCATTATTTCTTCTGTCATGAAGGGACAATGTTGAAGAACATAATTGAATTAGGCTTTACACCATAGTGTATCAATTTTCAAATCCAATGACTTTTTGTGATTTTCTATTAGTCACACCATTTCTCCTTAGGATTTTCGATCAAAATAGCTAGTGATTTCAATTTGAAAAGGAAAGAGACTTGGCACTTGAGGATGATTTGGGACTTAAAGAACTATCCCACATGAGATTTTACATGCCTAAAGTTTAATATTTTTCAAATTTAAAAACTGCACTAACACATCATATATTCTCTCTCTCTCTCTCTTCTCTTTCTTGTTTGCACGATATTCTTCTATTTTTCTCTCATTTCTTCTATTTGTTGTCCCTAGTGTTGTCTACTTGAGGACGATGCAAAATGTTGAGATCTCTTTTGGTCTCTCCTATGTTGACTCAAAAGACACATGTGCCCTTCTTCCAAGGTGGTTTCCTTTCTTTGGGGAATAAGGATAATTCTTCCAAGGTATAGAGTTGTACTCCTCAGATTAGGCTTCATTCACATCAATGAATCATCTCCCTTTGGTGTGCGAAAAGTTCAGAGAACCGTTGTGATGCACCATGGTCCCGATAATTTTTGAGGAGTTTCGGGGAGTAGGTCTGATTCAACTTACATTGCTTAATTCCAGGTGCACACCAAAATCCTGTGACTATAGCTCATTATTTTCATACTTTTACCTTCATTTTTTAACATTTTACCTAGTTTCAGCACTTCAACTCACAAAAGAGGAAACCCTCTTCAATCCAAATTTACTTAGCATTTAGTCTTGATCCAATTCATAACTAGATCTAGTGAATTCCCCATCGTCTTTTGAATGTAAAGACCCCAAGTGAAAATCAATCCCTAGTGGTCTTCATTCCTTGATGAAAACCTTAGGGAATCATTTTCCCCCTTTATATATATATATATATGTATGTATGTATGTATGTATGTGTGTGTATATGTATATATGTATGTATATATGTACATGTACACATGTATGCATGTATGTATGTGTGTGTGTGTATATGTATGTATGTATGTATATATGTAGATATGTATACATATATATATATGCACACACACATATATATGTATATGTATATGAATACATGTGTGTATGTATGTATATATATATATATATATGTATGTATGTATGTATGTATGTATGTATATGTGTGTGTGTATACAAATATATATATACATATATGTGTGTGTGTGTGTATGCACACACACATATATATACATATATATATGTATGTATGTGTGTGTATACACACACACGTGTGTATATATGTATATATATACAAGTATATATGTATATATGTATATATATACATGTATTACATATATATACATGTATATATGTATGTATGTGTAGACACCTAAAATTGCCCTGTCTAATTAAATAAATATTTTTATTTATTTAATTATTTTAGCCTAACTCTTCTATTAATTAAATAAATCTTTATTTATTTAATTAATTCATTTATCCTCTTCTAGCCTTATTTCTCATTTAAATAAATACCTTTATTTATTTAAATTCCTCTTTTCCTAAATTAAATCTTATTTATTTAATTGATCTCACTTCCTCTATTAATTAAATAAATCTCTATTTATTTAATTAATTCATTAGCTTTTTCTACCTATGGCACATGCCATTCATCTCTTAATTCCTACACTACCTACCCTCTTATTATTATTTTATTTCCTCTACCTACCCTCTAATCCTAGCCGACCATTTATCTTTTACACCTCTCAATCTTATCCCTTCATTTCTTATTGTGTCTTCTAAATAAGGAGATGTTTCATTCATTACCAACCCCCCAACTATGCTTTTGAACTTTCATATGCAATCAAGCCTACTTGTAACCACACTTTCATTCTTTGTTGAGCTCTTGTGCACACATAAAATTTGAGAGCAAATATATCAAGCAAGATCAATGGAGATGGGAAGAATGGAGATCCAAACTGTTAGGGTTTCAAGCAGATCCGAAGCAGATATGAACTAACAATTATATGCAGATTTAAATACAAAAAGATAAAGAAATAAAATAGGACACAGATAACACAGAGATTTAACGTGTTTCACCCAGAATGGGTCACGTCCACCATACACAGACATCCAATCTTTCTTATTATCTAGCAAAAATAGTACATCAACCTTACAATGCCTTAAGCATCCCAGCCGCTTATAACATGCATTTTTAGGGCAACAAACAAAGTCGGTCTTTTTAGGGTTTTATTACAATGTTGGTTTTCATAAACGAAAAATGGCAAAAAAAAATTTCTCGGGGGCTGTCGCCCCCGAACCCCTGCCTGAGGCCTGGCTCGGCCCCGGACCCCAATGAGGATACGTGTTGAGTGTATAATACTTTGTTGATCAGTCACCACATTTCAACAATCTCCCACTTGGAGAATGATCAGGCTCCACACCGAACAATCTTCCACTTGGAGACTGATACTACACGACACCACTATACATGCAACATATGCTGGATTAAACACTAGGACTTGACTAGTATAAATTCCACAATTATCAATCAAGAAGACCAACAGAAACTGATGAAGAAATCAGCTTCTCCTGTGCAACTACCTTTGTGAACATATCGGCAGGATTCTCACTTGTGGGAATCTTCTCAAGCCGTAACTGACCCTCCTCCAAAATAGTCCGGATGAAGTGGTACCTGAGCTGAATGTGCTTTGTCCTTGAATGAAAAGCAGAGTTCTTCGCAAGATGAATGGCACTCTGGCTATCAGTATACAATGGGCTATCCTCTTGTGTCTGACTCAATTCCTTCAGAAAACATTGCAACCAAATCATCTCTTTGCTGGCTTCTGTAGCAGTAACATACTCAGCTTCAGTGGTTGAAAGTGCAACAACCTTTTGCAGCCTAGAAACCCAACTGACTGCAGTTCCCCCTATAGTAAAAACATACCCTGTAGTACTCCTCCATGAATCAATATCACCCGCCAGATCAGAGTCAACAAATCCACTTAGAGCAGCATTAGATCCTTTGAAACATAATGTCTTCGTAGTAGTGCCTTTCAAATACCGAAGAATCCATTTCACAGCATTCCAATGTTCCATACCCGAATTACTCATAAACCTGCTCACAACTCCCACTGCATGTGCAATATTTGGCCTTGTGCATACCATTCCATACATCAGACTACCAACAGCTGATGAATACGAGATGTTAGACATTTTATTAACCTCTTCCTGTGCCTTTGGGCACATCTCCTTAGTCAATTTGAAATGACTAGCCAAAGGTGTACTAATTGCTTTTGCATTCTGCATGTTAAATCTTTTCAACACTTCTTTATATACTCACTTTGGGACAAATTCAAGGTTCTATTTTTCCTATCCTGTGTAATCCTCATACCGAGAATTTGCTTAGCTGCACCCAAATCCTTCATAGCAAATGACCTGGCTAATTTTTGTACAAGCATGTCAGACCCAGCAACAAGCATGTCATCAACATAAAGCAACAAGATAATATAACTGCCATTATCAAATCTCTTAAAATATACACAATGATCAGAATGACATCTATGATAACCGTGTTCAGCCATGAAACTATCAAATTTTAAATACCATTGTCGGGGTACTTGCTTTAGGCCATACAGACTTTTCTTCAACCTGCACACCAAGTTCTCCTTACCTTTGACCTCATATCCCTGTGGTTGCAACATGTAAATTTCCTCCTCCAAATCTCCATGGAGAAAATTTGTTTTGACATCTAATTGTTCAAGATGTAAATCATCTACAGCCACAAGACTAATTACAGTTCTAATTGAAGTCATTTTTACAACTGGAGAAAATATTTCATCATAATCTATACCCTTTTTCTGTGCAAAACCTTTAACCACAAGTCTGGCCTTATATCTTTTCTAACCTCCTTCCTCCTCTTTCAGTCGATAAACCCATTTGTTAGGCAAGGCTCTTTTTTCTGCAGGTAAAGGAACTAAGTCCCAAGTCTTATTTTTCATCAAGGAGTCCATCTCCTCTTTCATGCCTAGCTGCCACTGTTGTTTGGCATCCACCTGCATTGCTTCTTCATATTCTTTTGGTTCACCAGAATCTGCTAATAAAATAGAATACAAAGAAGGAGAAAATCTTTCAGGGGGTCTACTTGTCCTCGTAGAATGTCTAACACTTGGAGGAGTTTGTGGGACAATCTGTTGTTGTTGAGCATCAGGTACCTGTGGCATTTCATTTTCAGGAATCTCATCCAACACCACATATTCTTGTTTGTCCTGTTCATGCTTCTTTTCCTGCATCTGTTCTTTATACATAACCTTCTCATTGAATATAACATCTCTACTTCTAATTATTTTCTTATTTTTAAAATCCCATAATCGATAGTCATATTCATCTATCCCATATCCAATGAAGGTACATTTCTGAGATTTAGCATCAAGCTTGGTTCTATTTTCTTTATCAACATGGACAAAAGCTTCGCAACCAAAAGTTTTTAGAAAAGAATAATTTACCTTTTTACCAGTCTATGCCTCCTTTGGAATACCACCATCCAAAGGGTACCACCATCCAAAGGGGTTGAAGGTCCTCTATTTATCAAATAGACAACAGTATGTATAGCATCTGCCCAAAAATTTAAGGGCAATCCAGCATGCAATCTCATGCTCCTCGCACGTTTCATGATGGTCCTATTCATTCTCTCTGACACACCATTTTCCTGTGGAGTGCCTGGAACTGTCTTCTATTTTTGAATCCCATTTAAGGAACAGTAATCTTCAAATGCTTTGCTGCAATACTCACCTCCATTATCCGATCTAAGACACTTCAACTTTTTTCCTGTCTCATTCTCAACCAAAGCTTTCCATTTCTTAAAAGTTTCAAAAACATCTGATTTTTGTTTTAGGAAATATACCCATGTTTTTCTGGTTGAGTCATCAATAAAAATAACATAATAACAAGAGCCACCAAGAGATGATACCTGAGCCGGTCCCCATACATCTAAATGTACAAGCTCTAACTTCTCACTCTTCTTCTCTTTCCCAACCTTGAGAAATCTGACTCTTTTCTATTTACCATAAACACAGTTTTCACAGAACTCTAAATCAATCTTCTTTAGTCCTGGCAATAGATTTTTGGAGTGAAGGATTTTCATCCCTTTCTCACTCATGTGCCCAAGCCTATGGTGCCACATTATCGCATCTGTTCTTGCAACATTTATTGTTGTTGTCCCTACAATAACTTTATCTGTAGCAGCTAAGGTAGAGTAAGTGTTACCAGTACACAGATATAATGTGCCTACCTTCGCACCTTTAGCTACTACTAATGATCCTTTAGTGACCTTCCACATACTGTCTGAGAAGGTAACTATGCAACCTTCACTACCTAGTTGCCCTACAGAAATTAAATTTCTTCTTAAATTAGGAACATGTCTTACCTCCTGCAGAAACTGTGTGTGAAAAGTGGTATGAGAATCTGTATCTGCAAGACACAACACTTCAATTAAGTCATTACATGCATGGTTAATCAGATATAATCAATGAATAAATAAACCATAACAAATCGACCCATTGCCTTCTAAAAGATGCGAGTATAAGATTGCTCTCAGATTATAAGCAATACCAGTGACTAGACAACATCAAGACGAAGGATTTTATCTATATGAACATGATGAATGCTAGATGGATGCAATATTAATCTAACAACATTTTTGCAATATTAAACTAATGATTTAATTAATATGAAATAATTAATATGCAATATATCAATGAAATCCTAGAGCAAAAACAGTATAATAACAATATATTCTCCAGCCTCCCTTTGAATGAGAGATGAGCCTGAATTTATAGAAAATTCAGAAAGAAACCAATGGTTGAGATCAAATGATGATGAGCGGTCAAGATTTTCCAAGAGGAAGCACAATCCAGGTGAATTGATGTGATTGGATGCTTTTCTCAGTTTTAAAGGAAATTGAACTAAAAATAAGATTAAATCAAGAAAAAACTGATTTAAAAGAAATTGAACTAAATTAAGATTAAAATCAAGAAAAAACTGATTTATT